>NC_057808.1:433559837-433571997 GCF_018294505.1 Triticum aestivum
GCGAGTGAGCGGACCAGTCGCCATTGTTTTAAAATATGGATTTGTGGTCATCCAACTTGCGTTCTCGTGCAAATACAGTTTCGTTCGTATTTAGAAGTATACGTGCTTATGTGGCATGCCAGCGTGGCTATGGCCAACAGCTCGGTGAGTGTCCTTTTTGAAGAAGCACCCCTCGATATGTATTTAAATAAGCAGAAGCTTTGAATAGGACGTGTGCGTCCCACATGTCAGCACGAGGTTATGGGAAAATGAGAATAAAAAGTGCACGCACGGATTTGAACACCCAACCTCAGGTCGATGCTGGCTCACCCTGTACGTTTGGTTTATTCGGTTTACATGGTTTGGTTTATACGGTTTTTTTGGTTTGTATGATATTAATACTTTGGTAAATACGGTACGAAAATAAAATACGGTTCGATTTGGTATATACCAAATTATTTCGGTATGGTTTCGGTATATACCATAAAAACCAAAGTTGCCGCGAATTTAAAAATGACGAATTTACAAATTTATGACTCAAAACACATACTATTTCATCTGTTGATGGTTATGGACGTGCTTAGCATTTTTAAAAGAGAAAAATGACTATGTTACCAAAAAAAATTGCGTGCTTAATAGTGAATTTGACTCATGTACAAGAAAAATGACAACTTCTATGGTTATTCATCTCAAGAAATATAATTTATTTTTTTACTTCGGTTTATTCAGTTAACCGTTCGGTTTTTCGGTATATACCATAAAAATCAAATTTCAAATCGGTATGAAAAGTTCATACCATACCGAAACCATAAAAACCATAAAATCGGTTCGGTTCAGTTTATTTTCGGTATGTTTTTCGGTTCGGTTTTCAAATGCGCAGAGTGACGCAAATCACTGCAGGTCTGCAGCAACTACGTAATCATGCCTATGAGGTACACTTGTTTTTATATTAGATGCAGTTTTTTTTCTAGATACCTTTTTTCCTGGGTTCGGTCAGAAAACCGGATACAGGAAAATCTCGCCTTCTTTCCTCAAAAATTCTAAATTAAAAAACTGCATCAAAATGTATAATGTTTAACCCATAAAATACAAAACTTTTTCATGAACTAGATTTTTTATTCCATTTTTTCCGAAAGGCGCCGAGAAATCTGGGTTCCAAAATATCTTGGCAATTCCAGTTTTTTATCGCCTGAAATTTCCAAATGCATCTCTATCTCTATCTCTACCTACTAATAAAGCACGGATTGCTTCAGTCCGTTCACCACCATCCGTTCACCGTCATCCGTTCACCATATAGTATTACTTTCGCTATATTTGAGGTGGTACTAAAATTCTTTTTTTTCCTTCCCGGTCGATTGCTCGTACCAGCTTGTACGAGCAGCGTAGTGCTGCTGTGGGCTTTTTCTCTTATGGGCCACGAGCGAGGCTGTTGTTAAGAGATAAAGCAAACGAACAGCCCTGTCTTATTCACTGATGTGGGTATTTATACCCTCCCAAAGGGTGTGTTACAAGAGGTGTCTTTTACAGAAAAGACACGAGCCAATAGTTGCGTCCGCTGCCTAGCAAGCAACGGTGGTTAGGGGAGAGGCAGGGATTATCCCTAATTAACATAAGTTAATTAATTCTTAACACCCCCCCTAATCACTGCTTCTCCTTGTAATCATACATAATCTTCTTTAAAGTATCATATTTGTATTACTATTGCCTCATTAAAAACCTTCTATGAGAAAGCATATAGGAAAAACTCATAAAGGAAAAGAGTGCAATACAAAAGATCCGAAAATCTCGAACAGGTTAGCGTTCAAGAGTGCACTCACCCTAAACCTTGCAAATAACAAAGTCGTCTCATACCCATTCCATTAACTTATTTCTGGATTGGAGAACTTGGTAAAGACTTTGTGAACGTATCACAAGAATCACATATGACTTTGTTTCCAAAATATTTATCTTCCCACTTTTCAACTCACGTGGAAGAAAATACTTTCAGAGTAATATACTTTGTAATATTGCTCTTTATAACCTGTCTGTATCTATGTAATACATACAACATTATCTTCATGGATAATGGTGGGTGAGTCCTATTAATCAAACCCGCCCGAACTTTCACAAAGTCCATCTTTCCGAGAAGCCAAACAGATTCAGATGTTGCTTCATACATTCAGAATGATTAGTGGATGCAACCACTAAAGTTTTTCTTCTCGACTTCCCAGAGAAGGTCGTACCTCCATTCGAGAAAACAAAACCAGTCTGTGATCTGGGATTATGGGGATATGATATATGCCCAGCATCACGATATCCAACCATGGTCATCTGGATTTTTCTCATAAAAATAAACCAAGATTTTAGTGTCTAGAAGATATCCAAAAATATTCTTCAAAACAACCCAATGTCTTTCATCGGAGATGTATTGTATCTAGCTGATAAATTTACTGCAAATGATATACCAGGCCTGGTGCAGTTCTCTAGATACATTTGTGCTTCAATTGCACCGTGATATGGAGACTCGGTTCCAATATCTCTTCATCACCGGCATTAGGTATAAATGGGTATTTATCTCTATTAATCAAGAGATCTCACACACCATAGTTCTTTGGTGGATATGACTTATCCGTGTTGAACTTTTCAACAATCTTTTGGATAACTATAGACTGATGAACAAGTATTCCCGAAGGAATACGCTCAAGTCCCAAGCTCGAGCAAAGTTTGGTCTCCACCAAATCTTTCATCTTACATTCCGTCTTAACATGATATGATTGTATCATGTATCTCTTGTGTAGCTCCAATGTACTAGATCATCAACATACACAAAAATTGTATAAAATCCCTCTTTGGATTTCTTGATGAACATACATGAACAATCATCAATGTTTGAGTAACCTTCTAATAAAGGAACTCACTCAGTCGGTTCTACCACATCATTGCCGACTACTTCAAGTCCTAATGACCTCTGAAGCTTTACGCAACACATGTTGCGATTAAACTCGGAATCTTCGTTCCCTCGGGAACTATCATAGAGATATCTGAATCAAGTGACTCATACAACTATGTAGTCACAACATCCATCAGTTTGATAAACAAATTCATTATTCACTGCCAGCGATATCAAATATCGGAATGTTATTCCACTCATAATAGGATAACATATTTCATCATAAACGATGACGGGTCTCTGCGTGAACCCCTGTGCTACAAGCCTCGCTTCATGTCTCACCACCTCATTGTTTTCATTCCCCACATGAACAAAAACCCATTTGCTCCCACATGGAACAAATTCAGAGAGGTGGGTATTACTGATCAGGTCAATACCCCCCTCTTCTTGAGAGCGAGAGCATCCTCAATTGATGCCTTCCTTTGGATCAACTAAAGCATTTTAGACACTCAGCCATGCATGGACTTAGGTTCTAGATCCAATCCAAGGTCTTTTGCAATTCATGAGGATAAATAAATGTCGACATAATGTAGTCTTTATTATATGATTCTCCTGAATCCATATCCATAGTGAAGATTTCATCATTACCTTTTGACTCTTTGTGATTTCCCGCAACAGTTGAGTCAAGGTCTTCCGATGTCCCAGCACAAAAATTTGTGTGCACACTCGTGCTGGGTCTTGGATGTGTCCAACATCCTTCGGGTGTCCTTCAGTCCTTGGTTGAATATCAACATGAAGTTGACCCGCATTTACTGTTTGAGGATTCCTCATTCCCCTTGGACGCTTTCATGAAGCCTTGTCCTCTTGTGTCAAGATTCCTCCCCCTCTTCGGTGGCCGAGTGGACCTATGGGTCACATCCACTCTCTCTGACACATTCACTATGGGAACATTTTACTTTGTGACACCTATATACTTAGTAAATGCAACTGGCAGATTATTTGTGATACTTTGCAAATTGATAATCTTCTGAACCCCCAGTTCAGGCACGTTCGTACGTGGACCTAAGGACTAGATGTGTATTCACATCTCATTCTATTTTCCGACATTCAATGTGGTTATTATCTCCCCATAATGCCGGAAAAATGTCCTCATCAAAATGCAAACAGTGTACCAGGTCATAAACAAGTCCCCTTCTAAGGACTTCAGGTACTTTATGATTGACGGAGAATTGTACCTCACATAGATCCCCATTTCTCTACGATGGCCCATATATGTACGCTGCGGTGGTGAAATCGGTATGTATCCAACACAACCGAATTATCGCAGATGGGAAATACTTACGCAGTCCTCAAGGCTCAACGACGTTCTTCTTCCCTTCCTGCCAAAGAGGAGCTAGCACAGGTAAATCATCTCCCAAATTATTAACAGTTGTCAAAATTCTAATTGGATGAGATTTCATTTATCAGTAAATATAAAGCCTGTTTGGGACTGCTCTGCTTCTTAAAATTTAGCTTCGCTTCAGAAAACACAAGCCAAACGGGGTAGCTCCACAATATGCCGCTCCACAAAAAAACTAGAATCTGGGGAACAACTCCCAATTTTTTATGAAGCTCTTGAGGGAGTGCTCCAAAAACTCTAGAAGCTGGAGTTGGGTGGAAATTACCCACCACTGCCACCAGTAAGTGAATACCTCTTCGTTTCTCCCCCTCAACCAATCAAATAGATCATTTGCACCAAATTTTTCATTCTTGAAGCTGGAGCTAGATGGAAGCCAAACATTCTCTTGGGTAGTGCTACAACTTCTGGATGAAACTGCTCCAAAGTGAATTTAGTAAAGCGAAACTGATTTTGGTGAATATTAGGCATGGAATAGTCCCGCCTTACTCCCTTACACCAAGTTACACCGGTTTATATGCGCTCGCAAGTTCACAAGAATCAGCCGCCTCGAATCAACAAGCAGCACCACCGTGATTTAAAATCAAACTAGATCATAAAGGCGTGCGTTGCCGCGCCTGTCCATCTTTGAAATTTAAGCTCCACTTTCTTTGTTTGCATTTATTTTTCCTTTTGCTACCATCATTATTGATCAATCATGTTCTACATGGGACTTTAGTTCAGGAAAAAGAAAGCATATCATTGCACCAGAGACTTAATGTAGTAGTAAAACAATAAAATATAGCTTAGTTACAATATTATTGTATTTTCTTGGGTAGTGCAAATTTTAATAATTATAGAATCTACTAAGATGCTCAACGGAACAACATGTACATTTGTTGAATTGAGAGGTATTCTACATCGGGGTGCAGAGAATAGCAATGGCTCTCGAACACCTAGAACTGCTCCCTGTTCGGACCTTGTAGTACAATCTATGACCAACCAAATAACGTACTAACACACGGATTCAACCAGGGAAAGCCGGTAGTCAATCCGCGTTAGCGCAGGAAACAGAGGGGTTGGGATCGTGCGTACGCACATATACACGCATCAGCGGACACCATTGATCATGGACGGTTTGAGTGAAGGAGGACAAAGAGGGGATCTCAAGAAGGTAAGGAGGGCATGCGATGGCAAGTTTATACTACCTGCTTCCTCGACCCACAATGGTGCTGAAGAACACGGGAAGGGTGGCGCCTAGCAGATACACGTTGGTAGGATGAGGACGGTAGCAGCGGGAAGAAGAAAAGCGGCGCCGTGACCTAGATGCGAGCCTGGTTGGGATCGTGCGTACGCACATATACACGCATCAGCGTACCCATGACACAGCGTCGGGAGAGTCAGATAAAGCATCGTACGGGCCTAGACCAGTTTTTGGGCCTATATGCAACCATATTCCTTAGCCGGCCCGGTTAAGTAGAGAAGCCCCAGATCGCTCTGCGGAGCAGCTGCCCGGTTAGCCAAGCGGGCCGCGCGGGTGACGAGCTGAAAAACAGGCCAGACGCGAGCTGTGTGGCTGGATACGTAGATCTGGAGCGTCCAGTGGTGCCATCGAACGGTTGAGAACGTCGATTCGCTGTGAGAGGGCGTAGGTGGCTCAGTTTTACTGTTTTGTAATAACCGACCCAGTCGGATGTACAAGAAGGGGAAGAGAGAGGGCGGAGCCAGCAAAGACGTCTCCGCTGGAGACTGACGAAGACGGGCGCGGTTGCATGTAGAGTTGCTGAAGTAGAGGGCCGGCCTGCCGCACTTGTGCGTGACTAGAGGGAGGGCAGGCGGCCCTTGCTGGCCTTAGCGGGCGCCGAGGGAAGGAGCGAGGGGTGGGTGGGGTGTGGTGGCAGGGGGTCACGGATCGATGGGAGGAGGGTCTTGCGTGCGTGCGGTTTTTAGGTAGGGTTGCTGTCGGCCGGATAGGCCTTGGGCTTCTTGGAGATATGTTACCTTTTTCTTTTCTTGTTCTCTGTCACGGGTTCAGGGAGGCCGGCTGGTACCACATATATTTTAAATTTGAAAACTTTTGTACAATATATCTAAAACAGGTATCCCTAATCCATACATAATATTTATGTATATATTAAAGATAGTTAATTGCTTTTCCTTTGACAAGTGCAATTCTATTTGTTTATACCAACTAAATATTCGTCTGAAAAAGTCTGCAATTTGATCATATAAGGACCATACTTCTCTTTAATTTCACCAACTTCACATTATAGTTGGCAAGATAAAAACCAGAGGAGAACACCAAGAGCTCATGCTCATTTCAAACCAAAACAATTGAGAAACATTTGTACATTTTTACTATTCCGTCGCAACACATGCGCCCAATTTCTTCATTCAAAAATTGTTTTTCTCTCCCATTGCAATGCACATGCATGTTTCATAGTTGACGTCTAGATATATTTGGTTTAACAAAAAAAATGTCCGAGAGAAAAATAATCTGAATACGAGTAGTTGTCGTGGCCAATATATAAAAGTCAGTGTTTCTCTTCGTAGACACTAGTATCTACTTGGTGTAGCAGTTACCCCCTGCGCTTTCACCCTCGAGGTCGAGATACCAAATTTATCCGGCTACTTTTTTTCTGCAAAATTGCTAATTCCCCTGGGTTACGAACTCCTGGTTGACCCACTGACATGTGGGTCCATTTATCATATTGACCGACACAAACTTGACAGCATTGACCGCTGGCTAGATCCACTAGTCGTTCACTCTGTGCTGGGGCTTTTATTTGTAATTAAAGTAATTTAGTTTTACATGTTCATTGTCAACAGGCACTAGTGAAGTGGACATACATTGGACTATTTTCTTAACAGGTCGTAGGTTAATTTCAAAAAAAAAACAGGTTGTAGGTTTGAACCACATCTTTTCCATCTTTTTTTTCATTATTATATTTGATGGCTTTCGCATAACTAAATAAATTGCAAGGCTGTTTTCTGCACACAAAAACTGGCGTGCAATGGTCATCCAACGCTTTGTGCACTCCCAACCAGTGACATGTGGGCCACCGCCAGGTTGGTGCGCCACATGGCCAGGCCATACGGCTATATACGAGAGGAAGCACCGTATTTGCATGCCGGGACAAGTTATATGATCACAAATCCGTATTTTTAAAATTTTAGCACTAAACTGAACATCGGGCGCAAGTTTTATGACTCCTGATGATATTAATATCACTGGGAGTCCTAGAACTTGCACCGCGTGTTCAGTTTGGTGCTAGAACTTTGAAAATACGGTTTTGTGGTCATCTAACTTGACTTAAACGTGCAGATACGATCACAATACACATATGCGGGTGTATCCATAGGTATGGGCCCACTTTTGTGAGTGACTGAAGGTGCTGTTGTGGTGTATTTTTACACAGAACACCCTCATAAACCTTTTATTTGTGAAGAAAAAGTCAACCATGGGTATGGGCCCACTTTTGCCAGTGATTGAAGGCGCTGGTGTGATGTATTTTTACACAAAACACTCTCATAAACTTTTTATTTGCGAAAAAAGTCAACCACTGCTATGAATTTATGCACAAAACTACCTCA
Organism: Triticum aestivum; assembly: GCF_018294505.1. Taxonomy (NCBI): domain Eukaryota; kingdom Viridiplantae; phylum Streptophyta; class Magnoliopsida; order Poales; family Poaceae; genus Triticum; species Triticum aestivum. The sequence goes on from NC_057808.1 coordinate 433,567,655, forward strand.
CATTTTTATATACGGAAAACAAGACAGCAGTACTGAATATATATGCGAAAATTAACAACCAAAAGAGGGTCCGTCAAGACTCGAACCTACATTAACATGAGACTCTCTAGCCACCACAACCATTCAGGACAGGATGTATAATATCACTTACCTATACGTATTAAACGAGGACCCATGTGGAACTTAAATGGCAGATACTGTGGCTATTTATCGCTGTTTTCCTCTTGTACCTGACGGCTGCACCCTAGCCGTCGCCAGAGGCTGATCTTCCAACATCGTTCTTCGGCGACTTCCCTCCGCCGGTGACCTCGGTCGTCGGTGGTAGGGTGGTCGTCGGATCCACGGTGTGGATCGTTTTTATTCATTCGTGGTCTAGTTTTTTAGATTGTTCATCGTCTTTGCTTCGGCGGCGACGATGACGACGCTGAATAAATATTCTTCGGATCCTTTCCTGACGAGGCCGTCAGTTATATGGTTGGGGATGGATTTGGAAACCAGTCTATTCAAGCAAGGATGTCGTGGCGGCAGCGGTATCCTCGTGGTGTTGGTAATCGTAGCATAATTTAAAATTTTCCTACACTCACCAAGATGTATCTATGCAGTGTACTAGCAACGAGGGGAAAGGAGTGCATCTACATACCCTTGTAGATCGCGAGCGGAAGCGTTCCAATGAACGTGGATGACGGAGTCGTACTCGCTGTGATCCAAATCACCGATGACCGAGTGCCGAACGTACGGCACCTCCGCGTTCAACACACGTACGGTGCAGCGACGTCTCCTCCTTCTTGATCCAGCAAGGGGGGAGGAGAGGTTGATGGAGATCCAACAGCACGACGGCGTGGTGGTGGATGTAGCGGCTCTCCGGCAGGGCTTCGCCAAGCTTCTGCGAGAGAGAGAGAGGTGTTGCAGGGGAGGAGGGAGGCGCCCAAGGCTGTAGTGTGATGCCCTCCCTCCCCCCCTTTATATAGGCCCCCTGGGGGGCGCCGGCCCCAAGAGATGGGATCTCAAGGGGGGCGGCGGCCACAAGGGGGGAAGGGGTTGCCTTGCCCCCCAAGGCAAGGGGGAACTCCCCCCCCCCCCTAGGGTTTCCAACCCTAGGCGCATGGGGGGAGGCCCAAGGGGGGCGCCCCAGCCCACTAGGGGCTGGTTCCCTTCCACTTTCAGCCCACGGGGCCCTCCGGGACAGGTGGCCCCACCCGGTGGACCCCCGGGACCCTTCCGGTGGTCCCGGTACAATACCGGCAACCCCCGAAACTCTCCCGGTGGCCGAAACATGACTTCCTATATACAATTCTTCACCTCCGGACCATTCCGGAACCTCTCGTGACGTCCGGGATCTCATCCGGGACTCCGAACAACTTTCGGGTTTCCGCATACATATATCTCTACAACCCTAGCGTCACCGGACCTTAAGTGTGTAGACCCTACGGGTTCGGGAGACATGCAGACATGACCGAGACGCCTCTCCGGTCAATAACCAACAGCGGGATCTGGATACCCATGTTGGCTCCCACATGCTCCACGATGATCTCATCGGATGAACCACGGTGTCGAGGATTCAATCAATCCGTATGCAATTCCCTTTGTCAAACGGTATGTTACTTGCCCGAGATTCGATCGTCGGTATCCCAATACCTTGTTCAATCTCGTTACCGGCAAGTCTCTTTACTCGTACCGCAATGCATGATCCCGTGACTAACGCCTTAGTCACATTGAGCTCATTATGATGATGCATCACCGAGTGGGCCCAGAGATACCTCTCCGTCACACGGAGTGACAAATCCCAGTCTCGATCCGTGCCAACCCAACAGACACTTTCGGAGATACCCGTAGTGCACCTTTATAGTCACCCAGTTACGTTGTGACGTTTGGCACACCCAAAGCACTCCTACGGTATCCGGGAGTTGCACGATCTCATGGTCTAAGGAAAAGATACTTGACATTGGAAAAGCTCTAGCAAACGAAACTACACGATCTTTTATGCTATGCTTAGGATTGGGTCTTGTCCATCACATCATTCTCCTAATGATGTGATCCCGTTATCAATGACATCCAATGTCCATAGTCAGGAAACCATGACTATCTGTTGATCAACGAGCTAGTCAACTAGAGGCTTACTAGGGACAAGTTGTGGTCTATGTATTCACACATGTATTACGATTTCCGGACAATACAATTGTAGCATGAATAATAGACAATTACCATGAACAAAGAAATATAATGATAACCATTTATTATTGCCTCTAGGGCATATTTCCAACAGTCTCCCACTTGCACTAGAGTGAATAATCTAGTTCACATCACCATGTGATTAACACTCACTGGTCACATCACCATGTGACCAACATCTAAAGAGTTTACTAGAGTCAACAATCTAGTTCACATCACTATGTGATTATCACTCAATGTGTTCTGGTTTGGTCATGTTATGCTTGTGAGAGAGGTTATTAGTCAACGGATCTGAACCTTTCAGAACCGTGTGCTTTATGAATATCTATGTCATCTTGTGGATGCTACCACGCGCTATTTGGAGCCATTTCAAATAATTGCTCTACTATACGAATCCGGTTTACTACTCAGAGTCATCCGGATTAGTGTCAAAGTTCGCATCGACGTAACCCTTTACGACGAACTCCTTTCCACCTCCATAATCGAGAAAATTCCTTAATCCACTAGGTACTAAGGATAAGTTCGACCGCTGTCATGAGATCCTTTCCCGGATCACCATTGTACCCTCTTGACCAACTCATGGCAAGGCACACTACATGTGCGGTACACAGCATAGCATACTATAGAGCCTACGTCTAAAGCATAGGGGACGACCTTCGTCCTTTCTCTATCTTCTGCTGTGGTCAGGTCTTGAGTCTCACTCAATACTCACACCTTGTAACACAGCCAAGAACTCCTTCTTTGCTGATCTATTTTGAACTCTTTCAAAATCATGTCAAGGTGTGCTGTCTTTTGAAAGTATCATCAGGTGTCTTGATCTATCTCTATGGATCTTGATGCCCAATATGTAAGCAGCTTTATCCAGGTCTTCCTTTGAAAAACTCCTTTCAAACAACCCTTTATGCTTTCCAGAAATTTTACATCATTTCGGATCAACAATATGTCATTCACATATACTTATCAGAAATGTTGTAGCGCTCCCACTCACTTTATTGTAAATACAAGTTTCTAACAAACTTTGTATAAACCCAAAAACTTTGATCACTCCATCAAAGCGTATATTCTGACTCCGAGATGCTTGCTCTAATCCATGGAAGGATCGCTGGAGCTAGCATACCTTTTAGCATCCTTAGGATCGACAAAACCTTTCTGATTGTATCACATACAACCTTTCCTTACGAAAACTGGTAAGGAAACTTGTTTTGACATCCATCTGCCAGATTTCATAAATGTAGCTAATGCTAACATGATTCCGACGGACCTAAGCATCGCTACGGATGAGAAAAACTCATCGTAGTCAACTCCTTGAACTTGTGAAAATACTCTTTGCCACAAGTCGAGCTTCATAGACGGTAACATTACCGTCCATGTCCGTCTTCTTCTTAAACATCCATTTCTCTCAATGGCTTGCCGATCATCAGGCAAGTTCACCAAAGTCCATGCTTTGTTCTGATACATGGATTCTATCTCGGATTTCATGGCCTCGAGCCATTCGTCGGAATATGGGCCCACCATCGCTTTTCCATAGCTCGTAGGTTCATTGTTGTCTAGCAACATGACTTCCAAGACAGGATCACGCATTACTCTGAAGTAGTGCGCATCCTCGTCGTCCTACGAGGTTTGGTAGTGACTTGATCCGAAGTTTCATGATCACTATCATAGGCTTCCACTTCAATTGGTGTAGGTGCCACAGGAACAACTTCCTGTGCCCTGCTACACACTAGTTGAAGCGACGGTTCAATAACCTTATCAAGTCTCCACCATCCTCCCACTCAATTCTTTCGAGAGAAACTTTTCCTCGAGAAAGGACTCGTTTCTAGAAGCAATTACTTTTGCTTCCAGATCTGAAATAGGAGGTATACCCAACTGTTTTTGGGTATTCTATGAAGATGCATTTATCCGCTTTGGGTTCGAGATTATCAGCCTGAAACTTTTTCACATAAGCATCGCAGCCCCAAACTTTTAAGAAACGACAACTTAGGTTTCTATAAACGGTGTCGTCTCAACGGAATTGCGTGGTGCCCCTTTTAAAGTGAATGCGGTTGGCTCTAATGCCTAACCCATAAACGATAGAGGTAATTTGATAAGAAACATCATGGTATGCACCATATCCAATAGGGTGCAGTTATGATGTTCGGACACACCATCACACTATGGTGTTCCAGGCGGTATTA
>NC_057808.1:433572185-433572657 GCF_018294505.1 Triticum aestivum
TTGTGAAACATCTTCCACAATGTCTCAATTGTGTGCCAAACTCGTATCTCAGATACTCATCTCTATGATCATATCACAGACATTTTATCCTCTTGTCACGACGATCTTCAACTTCACTCTGAAATTACTTGAACCTTTCAATAATTCAGACTAGTGTTTCATCAAGTAAATACACTCAGCATCTACTCAAATCATCTGTGAAGTAAGAGCATAACGATATCCACTGCATGCCTCAGCACTCATTGGACTGCGTACATCAAAATGTATTACTTCCAATAAGTTGCTCTCTTGTTCCATCTTACTGAAAACGAGGACTTTCAGTCATCTTGCCCATGTGGTATGATTTGCATGTCTAAAGTTATTCGAAATCAAGTGAGTCCAAACGATCCATCTGCATGGAGTTTCTTCATGCATATATACCAATAGACATGGTTCGCATGTCTCAACCTTTTCAAAAACGACTGAGTCCAAA
>NC_057808.1:433572866-433579791 GCF_018294505.1 Triticum aestivum
TACTATCATTACTATTTTATATCTTTTGGCACGAACATGTGTATCACTACGATCGAGATTCATTTTAGGTGCAAGACCATTGAAGGTATTATTCAAATAAACAGAGTAACCATTATTCTCCTTAAATGAATAACCGTTTTGCGGTAAACATAATCCAATCATGTTCAACGCAAACACCAAATCTCGATGGTAGAGGGAGCATGCGATGCTTGATCACATCAACCTTGGAAACACTTCCAACACATATCGTCATCTCACCTTTAGCTAGTCTCCATTTATTCCGCAGCTTTTATTTCGAGTTACTAACACTTAGCAACCGAACCGGTATCTAATACCCTGGTGCTGCTAGGAGTACCAGTAAAGTACACATTCATATAACGTATATCCAATATACTTCCGTCGACCTTGCCTGCCTTCTCATCTACCAAGTATCTAGGGTAGTACTGCTTCAGTGACCGTTCCTCTCATTACAGAAGCACTTAGTCTCGGGTTTGGGTTCAACCTTGGGATTCTTCACTAGAGCAGCAAACGACTTGCTGTTTCATGAAGTATCCCTTTTGCCCTTGCCCTTCTTAAACTAGTGGTTTTACTAACCATCAACAATTGATGCTCCTTCTTGATTTCTACTCTCGCGGTGTCAAACATCACGAATAGCTCAAGGATCATCATAACTATCCTTGATATGTTATAGTTCATCACGAAGCTCTACTAGCTTGGTGGCAGTGACTATGGAGAACTATCACTATCTCATCTGGGAGATTAACTCCCACTCGATTCAAGCGATTGTGGCACTCAGACAATCTGAGCACACGCTCAACGATTGAGCTTTTCTCCCTTAGTTTGCAGGCTTAAGAAACTTGTCAGAGGTTTCATACCTCTTGACGTGGGCACTAGTCTGAAATCCCAATTTCAGTCTTCGGAACATCTCACATGTTCTGCGACGTTTCAAAAACGTCTTTGGTGCCACAATTCTAAACCGCACTGAACTATCACGTAGTCATCAAAACGTGTATGTCAGATGTTTCGTAACATCTACAAACGACGCTGAGGTTCAGCACACCGAGCGGTGCATTAAGGACATAAGCCTTCTGTGCAGCAATGAGGACAATCCTCAGTTTACGGACCCAGTCCGCATAATTGCTACTACCAACTTTCAACTAAATTTTCTCTAGGAACATATCTTAATCAGTAGAACTAAAGCGCAAGCTATGACATAATTTGCAAATACCTTTTTGACTATGTTCATGATAATGAAGTTCATCTGATTATGAACTCCCACTCAGATAGACATCCCTCTAGTCATCTAAGTGAAACATGATCCGAGTTTAACTAGGCCGTGTCCGATCATCACGTGAGACGGACTAGTCAAGATCGGTGAACATCTCCATGTTGATCGTATCTTCTATACGACTCATGCTCGACCTTTTGGTCCTCCGTGTTCCGAGGCCATGTCTGTACATGCTAGGCTCGTCAAGTCAACCTAAGTGTATTGCGTGTGTTCCGAGGCCATGTCTGTACATGCTAGGCTCGTCAACACCCGTTGTATTCGAACGTAAGAATCTATCACACCCGATCATCACGTGGTGCTTCGAAACGACGAACCTTCGCAACGGTGCACAGTTAGGGTGAACACTTTCTTGAAATTATTATAAGGGATCATCCTACTTGCTACCGTCGTTCTAAGCAAATAAGATGCAAAACATGATAAACATCATATGCAATCAAATAGTGACATGATATGGCCAATATCATCATGCTCCTTTGATCTCCATCTTCGGGGCACCATGATCATCTTTGTCACCGGCATGACACCATGATCTCCATCATTGTGTCTTCATGAAGTTGTCACGCCAACGATTACTTCTTCTTCTATGGCTAACGCGCTTAGCAATAAAGTAAAGTAATTTACATGGCGTTATTCAATGACACGCAGGTCATACAAAAAATAAAGACAACTCCTATGGCTCCTGCCGGTTGTCATACTCATCGACATGCAAGTCGTGATTCCTATTACAAGAATATGATCAATCTCATACATCACATATATCATTCATCACATCTTCTGGCCATATCACATCACATAGCACTTGCTGCAAAAACAAGTTAGACGTCCTCTAATTGTTGTTGCAAGTTTTTACGTGGTTTGTAGGTTTCTAGCAAGAACGTTTCTTACCTACGTATGACCACAACGTGATTTGCCAATTTCTATTTACCCTTCATAAGGACCCTTTTCATCGAATCTGTTCCGACTAAAGTAGGAGAGACAGACACCCGCTAGCCACCTTATGCATCTAGTGCATGTCAGTCGGTGGAACCTGTCTCACGTAAGAGTACGTGTAAGGTCGGTCCGGGCCGCTTCATCCTACAATGCCGCCGAAACAAGAAAAGACTAGTAGCGGCAAGAAGAATTGGCAAACTCAACGCCCACAACTACTTTGTGTTCTACTCGTGCATAGTAACTACGCATAGACCTGGCTCATGATGCCACTGTTGGTAATCATAGCATAATTTAAAATTTTCCTACGCTCACCAAGATGCATCTATGGAGTGTACTAGCAACGAGGGGAAAGGAGTGCATCTACATACCCTTGTAGATCGCGAGCGGAAGCGTTCCAATGAACGTGTATGACGGAGTCGTACTCGCCGTGATCCAAATCACCGATGACCGAGTGCCGAACGTACGGCACCTCCGCGTTCAACACACGTACGGTGCAGCGACGTCTCCTCCTTCTTGATCCAGCAAGGGGGAGGAGAGGTTGATGGAGATCCAACAACACGACGGCGTGGTGGTGGATGTAGCGGCTCTCCGGCAGGGCTTCGCCAAGCTTCTGCGAGAGAGAGAGAGGTGTTGCAGGGGAGGAGGGAGGCGCCCAAGGCTGTAGTGTGCTGCCCTCCCTCCCCCCTTTATATAGGCCCCCTGGGGGGCGCCGGCCCCAAGAGATGGGATCTCAAGGGGGGGGGGGCGGCGGCCACAAGGGGGAAGGGGTTGCCTTGCCCCCAAGGCAAGGGGGAACTCCCCCCCCCTAGGGTTTCCAACCCTAGGCGCATGGGGGAGGCCCAAGGGGGGCGCCCCAGCCCACTAGGGGGCTGGTTCCCTTCCACTTTCAGCCCACGGGGCCCTCCGGGACAGGTGGCCCCACCCGGTGGACCCCCTGGGGGGGACGCCGGCCCCAAGAGATGGGATCTCAAGGGGGGGGGGGCGGCGGCCACAAGGGGGGAAGGGGTTGCCTTGCCCCCAAGGCAAGGGGGAACTCCCCCCCAGGGTTTCCAACCCTAGGCGCATGGGGGGAGGCCCAAGGGGGGCGCCCCAGCCCACTAGGGGGCTGGTTCCCTTCCACTTTCAGCCCACGGGGCCCTCCGGACAGGTGGCCCCACCCGGTGGACCCCCGGGACCCTTCCGATGGTCCCGGTACAATACCGGCAACCCCCGAAACTCTCCCGGTGGCCGAAACTTGACTTCCTATATATAATTCTTCACCTCCGGACCATTCCGGAACCTCTCGTGACGTCCGGGATCTCATCTGGGACTCCGAACAACTTTCGGGTTTCCGCATACATATATCTCTACAACCCTAGCGTCACCGGACCTTAAGTGTGTAGACCCTACGGGTTCGGGAGACATGCAGACATGACCGAGACGCCTCTCCGGTCAATAACCAACAGCGGGATCTGGATAACCATGTTGGCTCCCACATGCTCCACGATGATCTCATCGGATGAACCACGGTGTCGAGGATTCAATCAATCCGTATGCAATTCCCTTTGTCAAACGGTATGTTACTTGCCCGAGATTCGATCGTCGGTATCCCAATACCTTGTTCAATCTCGTTACCGGAAAGTCTCTTTACTCGTACCGCAATGCATGATCCCGTGACTAACGCCTTAGTCACATTGAGCTCATTATGATGATGCATTACCGAGTGGGCCCAGAGATACCTCTCCGTCACACGGAGTGACAAATCCCAGTCTCGATCCGTGCCAACCCAACAGACACTTTCGGAGATACCCGTAGTGCACCTTTATAGTCACCCAGTTACGTTGTGACGTTTGGCACACCCAAAGCACTCCTACGGTATCCGGGAGTTGCACGATCTCATGGTCTAAGGAAAAGATACTTCACATTGAAAAAGCTCTAGCAAACGAAACTACACGATCTTTTATGCTATGCTTAGGATTGGGTCTTGTCCATCACATCATTCTCCTAATGATGTGATCCCGTTATCAATGACATCCAATGTCCATAGTCAGGAAACCATGACTATCTGTTGATCAACGAGCTAGTCAACTAGAGGCTTACTAGGGACAAGTTGTGGTCTATGTATTCACACATGTATTACGATTTCCGGACAATACAATTGTAGCATGAATAATAGACAATTACCATGAACAAAGAAATATAATGATAACCATTTATTATTGCCTCTAGGGCATATTTCCAACAGTCTCCCACTTGCACTAGAGTGAATAATCTAGTTCACATCACCATGTGATTAACACTCACTGGTCACATCACCATGTGACCAACATCTAAAGAGTTTACTAGAGTCAACAATCTAGTTCACATCACTATGTGATTATCACTCAATGTGTTCTGGTTTGGTCATGTTATGCTTGTGAGAGAGGTTATTAGTCAACGGGTCTGAACCTTTCAGAACCGTGTGCTTTATGAATATCTATGTCATCTTGTGGATGCTACCACGCGCTATTTGGAGCCATTTCAAATAATTGCTCTACTATACGAATCCGGTTTACTACTCAGAGTCATCCGGATTAGTGTCAAAGTTCGCATCGACGTAACCCTTTACGACGAACTCCTTTCCACCTCCATAATCGAGAAAATTCCTTAATCCACTAGGTACTAAGGATAAGTTCGACCGCTGTCATGAGATCCTTTCCCGGATCACCATTGTACCCTCTTGACCAACTCATGGCAAGGCACACTACATGTGCGGTACACAGCATAGCATACTATAGAGCCTACGTCTAAAGCATAGGGGACGACCTTCGTCCTTTCTCTATCTTCTGTTGTGGTCAGGTCTTGAGTCTCACTCAATACTCACACCTTGTAACACAGCCAAGAACTCCTTCTTTGCTGATCTATTTTGAACTCTTTCAAAATCATGTCAAGGTGTGCTGTCTTTTGAAAGTATCATCAGGCGTCTTGATCTATCTCTATGGATCTTGATGCCCAATATGTAAGTAGCTTTATCCAGGTCTTCCTTTGAAAAACTCCTTTCAAACAAACCTTTATGCTTTCCAGAAATTTTACATCATTTCGGATCAACAATATGTCATTCACATATACTTATCAGAAATGTTGTAGCGCTCCCACTCACTTTATTGTAAATACAAGTTTCTAACAAACTTTGTATAAACCCAAAAACTTTGATCACCCCATCAAAGCGTATATTCTGACTCCGAGATGCTTGCTCTAATCCATGGAAGGATCGCTGGAGCTAGCATACCTTTTAGCATCCTTAGGCTCGACAAAACCTTTCTGATTGTATCACATACAACCTTTCCTTACGAAAACTGGTAAGGAAACTTGTTTTGACATCCATCTGCCAGATTTCATAAATGTAGCTAATGCTAACATGATTCCGACGGACCTAAGCATCGCTACGGATGAGAAAAACTCATCGTAGTCAACTCCTTGAACTTGTGAAAATACTCTTTGCCACAAGTCGAGCTTCATAGACGGTAACATTACCGTCCACGTCCGTCTTCTTCTCAAAGATCCATTTATCTCGGATTTCATGGTTTCTAACCATTTGTCGGAATATGGGCCCACCATCGCTTCTCCATAGCTCGTAGGTTCAGTATTGTCCAACAACATGATATCTCAGACAGGATCACGTACCACTCTGAAGTAGCACGCATCCTCGTCGTCCTACGAGGTTTGGTAGTGACTTGATCCGAAGTTTCATGATCACTATCATAAGCTTCCACTTCAATTGGTGTAGGTGCCACAGGAACAACTTCCTGTGCCCTGCTACACACTAGTTGAAGTGACAGTTCTATAACCTTATCAAGTCTCCACCATCCTCCCACTCAATTCTTTCGAGAGAAACTTTTCCTCGAGAAAGGACTCGTTTCTAGAAGCAATTACTTTTGCTTCCAGATCTGAAACAGGAGGTATACCCAACTGTTTTGGGTTTTCTATGAAGATGTATTTATCCGCTTTGGGTTCGAGCTTATCAGCTTGAAACTTTTTCACATAAGCTGCGCAGCCCCAAACTTTTAAGAAACGACAACTTAGGTTTCTCTAAACGGTGTCGTCTCAACGGAATTGCGTGGTGCCCCTTTTAAAGTGAATGCGGTTGGCTCTAATGCCTAACCCATAAACGATAGAGGTAATTTGATAAGAAACATCATGGTATGCACCATATCCAATAGGGTGCAGTTATGATGTTCGGACACACCATCACACTATGGTGTTCCAGGCGGTATTAATTGTGAAACATCTTCCACAATGTCTCAATTGTGTGCCAAACTCGTATCTCAGATACTCATCTCTATGATCATATCACAGACATTTTATCCTCTTGTCACGACGATCTTCAACTTCACTCTGAAATTACTTGAACCTTTCAATAATTCAGACTAGTGTTTCATCAAGTAAATACACTCAGCATCTACTCAAATCATCTGTGAAGTAAGAGCATAACGATATCCACTGCATGCCTCAGCACTCATTGGACTGCGTACATCAAAATGTATTACTTCCAATAAGTTGCTCTCTTGTTCCATCTTACTGAAAACGAGGACTTTCAGTCATCTTGCCCATGTGGTATGATTTGCATGTCTAAAGTTATTCGAAATCAAGTGAGTCCAAACGATCCATCTGCATGGAGTTTCTTCATGCATATATACCAATAGACATGGTTCGCATGTCTCAACCTTTTCAAAAACGACTGAGTCCAAA
>NC_057808.1:433582925-433584026 GCF_018294505.1 Triticum aestivum
ACAAGAATATGATCAATCTCATACATCACATATATCATTCATCACATCTTCTGGCCATATCACATCACATAGCACTTGCTGCAAAAACAAGTTAGACGTCCTCTAATTGTTGTTGCAAGTTTTTACGTGGTTTGTAGGTTTCTAGCAAGAACGTTTCTTACCTACGTATGACCACAACGTGATTTGCCAATTTCTATTTACCCTTCATAAGGACCCTTTTCATCGAATCTGTTCCGACTAAAGTAGGAGAGACAGACACCCGCTAGCCACCTTATGCATCTAGTGCATGTCAGTCGGTGGAACCTGTCTCACGTAAGAGTACGTGTAAGGTCGGTCCGGGCCGCTTCATCCTACAATGCCGCCGAAACAAGAAAAGACTAGTAGCGGCAAGAAGAATTGGCAAACTCAACGCCCACAACTACTTTGTGTTCTACTCGTGCATAGTAACTACGCATAGACCTGGCTCATGATGCCACTGTTGGTAATCATAGCATAATTTAAAATTTTCCTACGCTCACCAAGATGCATCTATGGAGTGTACTAGCAACGAGGGGAAAGGAGTGCATCTACATACCCTTGTAGATCGCGAGCGGAAGCGTTCCAATGAACGTGTATGACGGAGTCGTACTCGCCGTGATCCAAATCACCGATGACCGAGTGCCGAACGTACGGCACCTCCGCGTTCAACACACGTACGGTGCAGCGACGTCTCCTCCTTCTTGATCCAGCAAGGGGGAGGAGAGGTTGATGGAGATCCAACAGCACGACGGCGTGGTGGTGGATGTAGCGGCTCTCCGGCAGGGCTTCGCCAAGCTTCTACGAGAGAGAGAGAGGTGTTGCAGGGGAGGAGGGAGGCGCCCAAGGCTGTAGTGTGCTGCCCTCCCTCCCCCCCTTTATATAGGCCCCCTGTGGGGGGGGGGCCGGCCCCAGGAGATGGGATCTCAAGGGGGGGGCGGCCACAAGGGGGGAAGGGGTTGCCTTGCCCCCAAGGCAAGGGGGAACTCCCCCCCTAGGGTTTCCAACCCTAGGCGCATGGGGGAGGCCCAAGGGGGGCGCCCCAGCCCACTAGGGGGCTGGTTCCCTTCCACTTTCAGCCCACGG
>NC_057808.1:433585041-433597600 GCF_018294505.1 Triticum aestivum
CCGAGTGGGCCCAGAGATACCTCTCCGTCACACGGAGTGACAAATCCCAGTCTCGATCCGTGCCAACCCAACAGACACTTTCGGAGATACCCGTAGTGCACCTTTATAGTCACCCAGTTACGTTGTGACGTTTGGCACACCCAAAGCACTCCTACGGTATCCGGGAGTTGCACGATCTCATGGTCTAAGGAAAAGATACTTGACATTGGAAAAGCTCTAGCAAACGAAACTACACGATCTTTTATGCTATGCTTAGGATTGGGTCTTGTCCATCACATCATTCTCCTAATGATGTGATCCCGTTATCAATGACATCCAATGTCCATAGTCAGGAAACCATGACTATCTGTTGATCAACGAGCTAGTCAACTAGAGGCTTACTAGGGACAGGTTGTGGTCTATGTATTCACACATGTATTACGATTTTCGGACAATACAATTATAGCATGAATAATAGACAATTACCATGAACAAAGAAATATAATGATAACCATTTATTATTGCCTCTAGGGCATATTTCCAACACGTGGTGGACCTGTGTCATCGGGCTCCGCCGTGGCGGCGGTGTTTGCTCCAGCGTCGGCGCGAAGCTTGGGAGGTAGTCCAAGAGCGGATGCAGATTGTGGTTTGCATCGACGACATCTGGAAGAAGGAACATGTGCTGCACTCGTGGTTCGTGGATGGCAGGTGTGGTTTCCTCCTTCGACACCTTAGTCGTGGTGGGGGGCCAGATCTGGAGTTCGATGGACGTGTCGAAGGTGTTGCCCTGGTCTGATTCGTTCAACGACAAGGGCTTCACTTTTGGTGAGCCAGCTTGGAGATCCGCAAATCTGCATATCAGCGATGGAGCCGCGTCGAGCTCGGGTGAGGTGATGATTCGTCATTCTTTTCTTCGGTGGCTGTTGTGGTGGTGCCGGAGGCAGGTGACGGGCGTTGGTGTCAAGCTCGGAGATGTTCTGCTATCTTTTCAGTTTTGTCATGTCGGTCTTTCCGTGACTTGTACTTTGTTCTTTATGATATGAATAAGACACGTATTACCATGCAAAAAAAAAAGATACTGCGGCTATTTTGGCGGGCGCTATTTTTTTAAGATCTTGGTAAAACATAAGTAGACTAAAAGAAATGTAAAACATAAGCAATAAACTTATGTCCATATATTTGTGTGCTAAAAACTTATACACACTCTCGCAAAAAAAGCCCGAGCCCGACTACAGCTAAAATTTTGATTTTTGCAAGCCCGAGCCCGACCCGATCTGCCCGCCGGGCTTAATTTCCAGGCCTGAGCCTGGCCGATGGCACGATCAGGCCTGACCCGGCCTAGGATTTTCGGGCCGGACCGGGCTGCCCACGACCAGGTATAGCGCCATGAATGTTTTCAAAAAATTAAGTAAATTGATTTTGGAAAATATGCATTTAGTGTATTTCAAAATACTAGTAAAAGAGACTGTGCATTGCAATGGGAGAAAAAAATACTACATGTGAAACAACAACATATCCAGACTGTACACATTTTTCTAACCAATCGTCATATATAACATGTTAAAATTGGAGTTAGGCTTTAAAAGATATGTATATTTTTAAAGCATTTGAATTTGTACCTAAACAACATTTAAAAATGGTTAATGGGTAGAAATAACATCATATTAGTACACATTTTTCTAATTAATTTTCATTTATAACATGTTAAAATTGGAATAACGGTTTAAAGGTTACGAATATTTTTAAAGCATTTAAATCTCTTCCTAAACCAAATTAAAAAAATGGTTGACATGTAAAATTAACGTTGTATTCATATTCTACATATAATCTAATCAATTTTCATATATAACATGTTAAAATTGAAGTTACGGTTTAAAAGATATGATTATTTAAAAAAAGATATTTATTCTTAATAGACAGCGGGGTGATTAACACATATATCAGCGGGGTTATGTAAAACTGCAAAATAGCGATTCATTGTGACTTAAATATGGATCACGAGTTAATTAGCATAAAAGGCAGGAGGTTTTGTATAAAATACAAAAAACGATTCTTTCTCACTTAAAATGGAGGGCCTTTTTTTTGCAAAAATGAAGAGAACGTAAGACCAGAGGTGTTAGAGCATGTCCGATAGAAGACCCAAATTTAGAGATGTAAAAATTTACATCTCCAAAAAGTGATTTTGCATCTCCGAAAAAGGGCCAATTCCAACAGACGATGCAAAACGAAGATGTACAACAACTACTCCAATAGAAGATGCAAATGGAGATGGAAAAACTATATTTCAATTAGTACTTCATTTGAGGGGGCGGCGAGGTCGAGCGGCGGCGACGGGGCGGACGACGCGGGGGCGGTGAGGTCGGGGCGGCGGGGTCGGGCGAGGTTAACCGACGTCGAAGCGGCGGCGTCCAGAAGTGGGCAGCGAAGCGGCAGCGACGGGGCGGACGTCGTAGGGGCAACGAGGTCGGGCGGCGACGACATGGCGGACGGCGCGGGAGTGGCAAGGTCGAGCGGCCACGACGGGGCGAACGACACCGGGGCGGCGAGGCCTGGCGGCGGCGGCGAGGCGGACGACGCGGGGGCGGCGAGGTTGTTGGGCGACGTCGGGTGGCGGCGGGGTTGGGCGAGGTCGTAGCGACGACGTTAGGCAGCGGGGTGGGGGCGGGGCAACTCGAGCGACGGCCGGGGGCTGGTGGAGGAGCGGCGCGGGGCCGAATCGGGCGGCGGAAATTAGTGGCAGCCGACGGTGGAGGAACCATGGAGCCGGCGAGGCAGCCAGTGGGGGAAGGGGGTCAAGTCGCGACGGGCCTGGCGGCCATCGGGTGGGTGGCGGCGGCCGCCATTTGGCGCGATTTAGCCATTGGCGGAATTGGGCAGGCGGTGACTGGTCGCGCGGATGAGAATAGTACGGCAGTTAGGCAGTTGGTGGGTGGTTATGTTTTTACATCTCCTGTAGGTAAAGATGTAAATTTACACTGCGAGGTGTTATAGTTTATATTTTCAAATGACGGAGATGTAAGCATCTACATCATGTGTTGGAGAGATGTTTTTGGCCTTCGAAGATAAAAAATTAGTTATTTTTACATATACGTCTTTTATTGGAGATGCTCTTAGCAGCTTTATCTATTCCCTCCGTTCCAAATACACGCCTTCCTTTTGGCAAAATATAGATGTATTTAGACATGTTTTAATATATAGAAACATCCATTTTTGGACAAATGAAAGTCAAGTATTTTGAAATGGAGGAAGTATCTACTACCCTATAAAAGGAAGAGAGGGGGCAGATCCAAACAATCAGAACCATCTATCATCAAGATCTAATGGCCCTTAATCCTTCGGTGTTTAACGCTGCAAGCTACGCCGCTTAAGCCATCGTCGATCACTAACCTACCCACCTTTTCGAGAAAAAAAATAGAGCTGCGCACACCCACGCCCGCACGACGCCACGACCTCTCGCCCGCTCCTCCTCCTGCCTCCCGCACCGTTCGCCTCCCACGCCGGCCGCACGCCTGATACAGTTTTTGTTCCATACACAGTAGAATTTGATGCTTGTGGTTATGATTGTACGCATTATGTTTGTAGCTGTACTAGACAGTGGTGAAGATCAGTCAATTTTGCGGCAAAAGCATATTTGTAGACAATATTCAGGGTGGTGTTGTGGGTGCATTCGTATATTGCTATTTTCCAAAGTGTTTTTGTGACAACGAAAGGATTGAACATCAGTCATGATCATTTTTAACCTTGTTTTTTCACTTTGTTTGGTGATTACAGTACAAATCCGCGCGACCGTGCAATAGTGGACAGCT
This sequence comes from Triticum aestivum, assembly GCF_018294505.1. Classification (NCBI taxonomy): domain Eukaryota; kingdom Viridiplantae; phylum Streptophyta; class Magnoliopsida; order Poales; family Poaceae; genus Triticum; species Triticum aestivum. The sequence continues at coordinate 433,588,827 of NC_057808.1, forward strand.
TACACATTTAATCATAATTGTTCTGCTCAATTGTGACACTCTGTATTTCTAGGACTCTATTTGAAACATGCTTCTTTCTGAAACCCTATCAAGGTAAAGACATTCTTCTTTGTCTTTCACTGATTCAAGTAGTAGGGGAAAAAACCTTCTTACTCTTTACACAGATTTGCTATATATATGGGAACCAGGTGGAAGTATCCTCCACATATTAGTCGATTTTAATTGGTTTGTACAGGTGCCACTGATACAACACTCGACGAGTTCGATTTGGCGCAGGATCAAAGTTGTTTGTTGTTCTGTTCCATGATTCCTAGGATTTTTTTGTCTCATCAAAGGTGGCCACATTAAGATTCAGATTTTTTTCACTTAATGATGAGATGTTTAGTCATCCTCCTGGGGCTCCAATCTGTGAGTATGTTGGTGTTTTGAGGAGGACTGAACAAGTGGAAGTTTTGCTACAGAACAACTTCATATTTGTCATTGACTGTCTTGAAACTATGAAGGGTTTAGATGACGGGAGGTACTAATTGTTTCACTTCAATCTTTCATTTCGCTTACACATCATTTGTCTCATTGCTTGGTTTCTTATTTTGTCTCTTGTACAGAAAGGGCAGGGCTTGATATGCATATGCCATCACTTCAAGCTGAGAATAATTCTGAGGCACCAACGGCACCGGAGTACTGCATTGATGTTGGCTCTGTTGGAAGTTTCGCAAGGTTCATAAACCACAGCTGCAACCCTAACCTCTTCGTCCAATGTATCCTAACCAATCACCACGACGTCAAGCTAGAAAAGGTGATGCTTTTTGTTGCAAACATGATACTTCCACTTCAGGTGAGTTGATTTCTGTTGCATCTCAACAATTTCTACAGGTCAAACTTTATAGCTTCTCTTGAGTTCTAACTATTATATGTGCTTTGCAGGTGCTTTGATATGACTATGGCTATGTCTTGAACAGTGTCGTTTCTGCGGATGGTGAAATCGTCAACCTGCCATGTTACTGTGGTGCCCCAGACTGCCAGAAGCGACTCTACTAGCGGACCTCCTCCGTTTGGGTTCTGGAGGAAGCAGGATTATAGGTAGTATTGGGGGGATGAATGTGGCAATGCCTGCTGTGTACATGACAAGCAAGACATCCTATAATTATTAGTGAAAGAAGTGTGTTCTCATTTTGTGTAGGGTAGATGGCATGCTGGACATGCTAATTATATTTAGAAAATAAAGTTTGCCTGGGTGACACGCCCGCTGGTCACGATGGCATGATATTTTGTGAACAACTCATCCATATAAGTTGATGGAGGATTTAACAGGTCTTTATACATTTACATGGTCGACATCCTGCTTTGATGTACGTCTGTTTATATTTCAGCATATTTGTTCTTTCTGTTACCAGGTAGCACATGACATCGACAGCTGCGACGTCGGGAACTCCCTTGCAGTTGTCGAATATGTCAATGAAATTTACAGCTTCTATAGACGGACCGAGGTAATTATCTTCTTGGAACCCCGTCGAAGTTATTTATAGAGTTCTGCCCGGGTATGGTAATAATAATCTCATTGACAAATTATCTATGCTGTAGGAGTTGTGCTGTGTGTCCCCCACCTACATGGCACACCAAACTGATATCAATGAGAAAATGCGATATTCTGATTTACTGGTTGATTGAGGTAAGGATTCCATTTGATGCTCGGTGGATTTGGCAAATTAGTCTTAACTTAGTATGCTCTGGAATGGAAAGTTCTTAGGAACCCCAATGTTTCATTGTCCAATGTAGGTGCACTATAAGCTTGAGCTACTGGGTGAAACACTATTCCTTGCTGTCAACATCATTGATAGATCAATGCATAGAAAACGATGTCTCAAATTTTCTCTTAAATGGAACATGCAAGTTTCTCAACTGTTGAGTGAAGCTTTCCTTCAAAATAATTATAAATACTACAGGAAGGATAGTAAGACAATGACAGTTCATTGGAATATAGATTTTGAGAGGACATATATGGGTTTAGCTCTCTGTAATTACATATTACTTTCCTTGCTGATGCTATTGCTCACGTTGTAAAACTGGCCTACATTGCACACATGGTTTCCAGCAAAGAAAACAGTTTGATGATTTATCAACTAAATGAAAATATTATCGCTCGTGTGCTCAAGTAATATTTTAGTGCTTAAAACAAAAGAAACCATTTTATCACTCCTGCAGTCCACAAGAACAGAGAATGAGAGAAAAAGAACTTCCACCATAATCTTGTCTTCCTACTTACTCTTACTGACAAAAAAAACAAACTATAAAGGAACCTTTTAAGAAAATAAATAAAGATCCTTTTTGGTCTAAAATATACAACTCCCAACTTGACTTTTACTTCTGCTATGTGCATGTTCATCCCGCTGAGTGAAGTGATGGATGGTTTCAAGCAGAGAAGACAGTGTCATGTTGTACTTGTACATACTGGAACTGTAGGCAAAACAAAGTGATGGATGGTCTACAAGATGATCTGGATGAATTCATCTCCAGGGTAAATGAGCCAACCAGTGTGCATGCCGTTTGGTTGGAAATAATATTGGCTTGAAAATGTATGAGTGCATTATTGACATCTGACATCGCCAAATCCGTCGTTCATGCTTCCTTGTTAAGCATATCTTTGTAAATTCTCCTGGGGACAAAAAGTATAACTTGCTATTTGCGACATTCCCACTACATGAGGTTCACATATATAATCGTCTATTTTTTTAGTTTGTGATCAATCAAAATGCTTAGAGTTTTTTAAAGCACCATCAATAATCTCTATTTATATAGAGATAAGTAATGAAAACAATAGCATTCAACAACTTTAAACCTAACTCTCAGTAGCTGCCTGCAAATGTGGTCCGGACCTCCCATGCTAACTTTGAAAGTATGGTACCATGTCATATGATGAATGTTTAGCTTGGTTGTTTTTTGTTGTTGTCATTTTCTTACACTAGCATCAAGAACTATAAGAATATGGTAGTATGACAGACACGTAGGCAAGGTGTAATTGATTGGGAGTGGATGTATTTTTTAAAAATGAATTAGTCGAGTGCAAGCTTACTAGTTACTAGATAAAGATAAACAAAAGTAGAAACAAGAAACAACAAAGAAAAGCTAACGGATGAAAGAAAAAAAATACATGGCTGCTTGAGGCGAGTCGTATGTTCGTCTTGCTACGAGCTGAGACACAGACGCTCCCAACGTGGATATCCAGAGCCCATGCAAAAGCACGCACTATGATCACGGCTGAGAGAGAGAGATGACCAAAAGCAAGAACAAAGAGCAATTAAGATGTTCATGGATGCGGGCCAACCCAGTAATAATTGAGAAAATTAAAAAGAAGTGAAGAAAAAGGAGAAAGAAAAAATGAATCACGAACCTTCCAGAAGGTTTTCATTTTTTTTGAGACAATTCCAGAAGGTTTTCAAAACCGGAAACCCGGGATCGCATGAACCATTAATGGGCCGGCCACCTCAAAACACTCTTTGATCTCTTTGTGCGTGTCCCCGACAATTTGCTGCAGTGAGTGCCAAATATGATGTTTTTTTTTCTTTTGGGAGCAGTTTCAGAAATCTTCTGTGGGCCGGTTTGGATAGGTTTTTAGAGCTTCCGCACGGATATTTTCCATGTTATATTTTTCTGTATGTTTTCTATAGCGGTTTTCATCATGGTTATTTTCTTTTGGTTTTCACTCGTTCTTTCTATTCGTTTTTATTCTCTTCTTATTTTTCCTATATCTTCATTTTAAAAATGTGGAATATTTTTCAAATACACGATGAACATTTTTAAGATACACGTTGAACATTTTATTTTCCAAAAACACATTAAATTTTACTTAATTCACGGTGAACTTTGTCTTTAGCATAGATTGAACGTTTTTTATAAATCCCATGAAATTTTGTTTGAATGTGCAAACATTTATTAACTTTAATGTCATGAATATATTTTTTAAATCTCAGTAACATTATTTAATTGATACAAAACACTTTTTAATTACAATAATACTTATTCTAATTGTATTTTTATTACTTTAATGTCATGAACATATTTTTTTATATACATGGACAACATATTAGATTATTATGAATTTTCTATAAAAATGCAATGATTTTATATTACAAGCGTGTGAACATTTTCTAAATGTCACAAACCTTTTATTGAATGGTGTGAATATTTTTTAGACATTGTGCGATTTACATTTTTACACAGCATGAATATATTTGAAATGTGCCATAATTATTTTAAAATTTTATGTACATTAATTTCTGCAAAAAATGTATTTAGAGTATTTATAAAGCTAAACAAAAGTAGAAAGATGAAAAATAATTAAAAATGCTAACAGACGAAGAAAAACTGAACGAAGCGGAAGAAAGAAGAAGACCGAACAAAACGATCCATACTTGGTCAGCCCACTATGGAGGCTCCTTGAGGCGAGTTGTATCTTTGTTTCGCTGCAAGCGAGTCCCAGACGCTGCCAACGTGGACATCCAGAGCCCTTGCAAAATCACGCACTCTGGTCATGGCTGAGACAGAGATGACCAAGAACAAGAAGCAAGAGAAAATTAGCATGTTCATGGATGCGGCCTGCACCGTTAATCATTGAGCAGATTAAAAACTAGAGAAAATAAAAGAAACAGGAAAAAGGAAAAAGGAAAATAAGTAAAAAAGAAAAAAAAAGGAAAAAAATGATCCAAACCCAGAAAAAATGGCTGGGAACCTCCTAGGGAAAACCGGGATCACCGAAATGCTTAACGGGCTGACCCACTTCAAAACACCCGCGTGATTTTCCTGTGCATGGCCTCCACAATTAGCCGTAGCGAGCAACAAATAGGGTTTTTGTCCTTCTGGGTACAGTTTTTGAAAGCTTCTATGGACAGGTTTGCAGTGGTTTCTAAAGCTTCCTCAAGGATTGTTTTTTCTTTTTCAGTGGGTTTTCTACAGTGGTTTTCATCGGGTTTTTTTGGTTATCTCTTGTTCTTTCTGTTCATTTTTCTTCTATTTTTATTTCTTAATTTATCTTCATTTTTCAAAAACATGTGCACTTTTTTCAAATACATGTTAAACATTTTTAAAGGTACTCGTTGAACATTGATTTTGAAAAGACATTGAATTTTTTAATACATGGTGAATAGTTTTTAACACAGATTAAACTTTTTCATTAATGACATGCAATATTGCTTAAAATGTGCAAACATTTATTAAGTGTTAGGACATTTTTGCAACTTAGTGTTAAAAACTATTTACCGTGTATTTGAAAATTTGCACATTTTTTTCAAATACATTTTAAACATTTTTTAGATAGTCATTGAACATTGTTTTTAAAAAAGACATTGTATTTTTTTAAACACGGTGAATAGTTTTTAACACATATTAAACATTTTTCATTAATGACATGCAACATTGCTTAAAATGTGCAAACATTTATTAAGTGTTAGGACAAAAAATTAGTGGTACAAAATATTTTGTTTTAATTACGAGAATATTATTATTATTATTATTATTATTATTATTATGTCATGAACATATTTTTGATATGGGTGATCTTTTTCATATTATTATGTATTTATTATATAAATGCAATTAATTTTTTTTGCAAATTTTTGAACATTTTTTATTGTCACAAACCTTTTATTGAATGGTATGAATAATTTTTAGACATTGTGTGATTTAAATTTATACGCTGCATGAAGAAATTTGAAATTCGTCATGAATGTTTTTAAAAACTAATTTCTGGAACATGTGTATTTTTTCAGTATTTCAAAATATAAACAAAAGCCAAAGCAAGAAAAACAAACAAACAGATGAAAGAAAAACTGAATGAAATGAAGGAAAGGAGACCGAACGAAACGACTCCTACTGGGCCGGCTCACTATGGAGGCTGCTTGAGATGAGTTGTATGTTCGTTTCGTTGCATGCCAGACATAGATGTTCGCAACGCGAACATCCAAAGCCTTTGCAAAATCAGGCACTCTTATCACGGCTAAGACAGAGATGATCAAGAGCAAGAAGCAAGAGCAAATTAACATGTTCATGGATGCGACAAGAACACATCACAAGGCAAAAGGACATATTGATGGATATGACAAGAATACACCACAAGGCAAAAGAACATTGGGACCTCACTCGTCGAGAGATCGTAACTTCCAAAATGTCAAGATCTTTTTACTATGGAAGTGGTAGTCACAATGGTAGTGTGTTGAACCATGCTCCATGTTGCATTTGTTTTTTAATGAAATTTGCTTTATGTTTATCTTTTTGGTTGATCTATGATATTACCTTCATTAAAATTCATGAACAGATGTGATATGACTTTGGAAAAAAAATCAACACTTGTAATGTATGCCTTGAAATACCAATGTCATACTAAATATGTTATAGAATTGGACTTGAAACGAGCCTTACTTATGCAATAGGATCAAAGAAAATAGCTTTTTTTTTTGCGGGAACTAAATTGTGGGATGGGTTAAAATGCAAATCCATTTTTTCCCTTTTGTCAATTAAGTATTATAGATTTGTTCCTAGGTGCTAACGTTGGGGATGCATTTATATAGTTAAAACACTTTGAAATGGACGACATGAAACAAGACAAAAGGTCCTTATATGGGCTATGGGCTGGCCCATGGAGTCACCGCAAGGCCAGGGAGCGGTGCTAAAACAAAAAGCTACTCCCCCGTTCCTAAATATAAGTCATATAAGTCTGTCTAGAGATTTCAATACAGACTATATACAGATATATATAGATAGATATATTTTAGAGTGCAGATTTACTCATCTTGCTTCATGTGTGACGACGATGAATTTGGCCGCAGCATGCATGCATGTGAGCTTCAAAGAAAAAACGGGGACATGTGTTGGACGATACCGCCGCCACACTGCAAGAGCCAACAAGTCGCCAAGACTTGATCTGCAAAATCTACAAATTGCAACTAGACGCGCCGACGGCTTTGGCGTGTCAGTGTGAACACGCAGATCGTTCGATGGATCGGACCTCGATCTCGATCCGGACACCAAACGAAAAGCAAGGCGGTGTAATAACCTGTTACAGATAGGGAGTGGAGCGACCGCACTGCAACGACGACCATCCCCCACTTGGCAACATGCATGCAGAGAAAAGCGGAAACTGAACCTACTACGTACGTACCTCAGTCGACCCATCATCTCCGTCCTTGCTCTGGTCGGACATGCATGTCCCCTCGTTCAACGCTACTGCTGGCACACTGGTTGCAAGCCAACAAGTTGACAGGACTTGAAGCTGCAAAACCTACAGCATTCTAGTTGTAGTAGAGTACGTAGTATACACGAACACAGCTGCAAAGTATTGGATCAAACTCGCCGACTTTGGCGAGTCTGAACACGCAGATCATTCGACGGATCGACATTCGTTGACCTGGAGGCACCAAACGAAAAGCAAAGCAAAGCGGTGGAGTGACGGTGAACAGATAGGGAGGGGGACAGATGGAAAGGTCGCACTCACTCACTCGTCATCTAAGCTATAGCCAGCCAGCAAAGTATCAGGGTTCACAAGCTAGTCAAAATGCATACAATTTGCTGTAGTGCATGCCTTCTCAAGATGGTTCTTCTGAGATAAGCCACCTAGCTAGCTAGCTACGTACCATAACACAAAGTGAGAGCCTATAATCGTGATCCATCGATCCGAAAGATAGATACACATAGCTGAGTACCGCTAGCACCTAGGGGCCGAAAGCACCATCGTGCGTCACAAACACGGAAGCGGGAATATCCGGTCCTCTTGATTTGGCGTGAATATATTCAGTGTCCTGTCCGGAACGGTCAAGATCTAACCACCACGTACGTACGTTCTCGATCTTGTCTTGGAAAATGGAAGCACTTGGTTCACACCTGCCCGGCCGGGCCAACCAGGAGTGCCTTGTCCGGCACTGCTTGTTTCCAGAGCGGCGGCGAGCAACGACAAGGCCACGATGGGTGACCCCGGTGCTCGTCGTTGCTCGCCGCCATTGCTGCGACAGCGATCTTGGCCAGGAGAGCTAGGTGCATCTGCAATCAGACTTGCCAAATTCGACTTTTATACGAGTCCGTGGATGCGTCCCAACGGCTCATCATATCTCGTGTCCGGTATTCACATATCTTAAATCCAAATTTTAAAATTGACAGTCAGTCAGACTTGATAAATCAGACTCCTTATATGTCCGCGGATGCGTCTGTTACGCCTGTGGATGCATCCGGATGGCTTCTCATATTTCGTGTCCGGCATCCACATAAATCAAATTTGAACTTTTAAATTTATGGAAATCCATAGATGTCCATCACACACGTCAATGTCGCACGTAAATAACAAATGTTGGTGACGAAAATACATAGTACTTATATAAAATTTATTTTAAGTGCACAACTCAAACATTAACCTTTTGGTTTTCATTGTGGGTCAATATATGCTCCACAAGATTATGGAGTAGTTGCGCGTGCACTTGATGATCTCAAAGATTCCGATGCATAGAAAGTTCATAAACTGATTTGCATCTTGATCTTTTAGGATTTGTACTTGTTCTTCAAGTGATTCAAAATCATTGTTTGGGCAGTAGTAGAAAAAGGCTCATTTGTCCCGCTTCATAAGGCCCATTTGTCCCGGTTTCGGAACCGGGACTAAAGGGTTGGTACTAAAGCCCAATACCTTTAGTCCCGGTTCTTATACGAACCGGGACAAATGGAGCTCCACGTGGCCGCTTTGGCTTGCCCAGGCAGGGGCCTTTGGTCCCGGTTGGTAGCACCAACCGAGACCAAAAAGC
>NC_057808.1:433597849-433629805 GCF_018294505.1 Triticum aestivum
TATATTGTGTTAGCTAGCTAATAAAGAGAAGTGTCCTCTCTTATCTCCGTGCTTGGTCGACGCTACGTACTATACGTATAGAGAGGACTTGACAGTTGGAGAACGTAGTAATTTCAAAAAAAAATCCTACGCACACGCAAGATCATGGTGATGCATAGCAACGAGAGGAGAGAGTGTTATCCACGTACCCTCGTAGACCGAAAGCGGAAGCATTATGACAACGCGGTTGATGTAGTCGTACGTCTTCACGATCGACCGATCGTAGTACCGAACGTACGGCACCTCCGCGATCTGCACACGTTCAACTCGGTGACGTCCCACGAACTCACGATCCAGTAGAGCTTCGAGGAAGAGCTTTGTCAGCACGATGGCATGATGACGGTGATGATGAAGCTACCGGCGCAGGGCTTCGCCTAAGCACTATGACGATATGACCGAGGTGGATTATGGTGGAGGGACGGCTAAGAGATCAATGATCAACTTGTGTCTCTATGGGGTGCCCCCTGGCCACGTATATAAAGGATGGAGGGAGGAGGAGGCCGGCCCTCATAGGGTGCGCCCAAAGTGTGGAGTCCTACTAGGACTCCCTAGTCCTAGTAGGATTCCACCTCCCACATGGAATAGGAAAAAGGGAAGGGAGAAGGAGAAGGAAGGAAGGGGGCGCCCCTTTCCCTAGTCCAATTCGGACCAGTCCATGGGGAAGGGGCTCGGCCACCCTTGAGGCCTTTCTCTCCTTTCTCGTATGGCCCATTAAGGCCCAATACGAATTCCTGTAACTCTCCGGTACTCGGAACCTTTCGGATGTCCGAATATAGTCTTCCAATATATCGATCTTTACGTCTCGACCATTTCGAGACTCCTCGTTATGTCCCCGATCTCATCTGGGACTCCTAACAAACTTCGGTCATCAAATCACATAACTCATAGTACAAATCATCACAGAACGTTAAGCGTGCGGACCCTACGGGTTCGAGAACTATGTAGACATGACCGAGACTCATCTCCGGTCAATAACCAATAGCGGAACCTGGATGCTCATATTGGTTCCTACATATTCTACGAAGATCTTTATCGGTCAAACCGTATAACAACATACGCTGTTCCCTTTGTCATCGGTATGTTACTTGCCCGAGATTCGATCGTCGTTATCTCAATACCTAGTTCAATCTCGTTACCGGCAAGTCTCTTTACTCGTTCCGTAATGCATCATCCCGCAACAAACTCATTAGTCACATTGCTTGCAAGGCCTATAGTGATGTGCATTACCGAGAGGGCCGAGAGATACCTCTCCGACAATCGGAGTGACAAATCCTAATCTCGATCTATGCCAATTCAACAAGTACCATCGGAGACACCTGTAGAGCATCTTTATAATCACCCAGTTATGTTGTGATGTTTGATAGCACACAAGGTGTTCCTCCGGTATTCGGGAGTTGCATAATCTCATAGTCTGAGGAACATGTATAAGTCATGAAGAAAGCAGTAGCAATGAAACTGTAACGATCATAATGCTAAGCTAACGAATGGGTCTTGTCCATCACATCATTCTCCTAATGATGTGATCCCATTCATCAAATGACAACACATGTCTATGGTTTAGGAAACATAACCATCTTTGATAAACGAGCTAGTCAAGTAGAGGCATACTAGGGACACTTTGTTTTGTCTATGTATTCACACATGTACTAAGTTTCCGGTTAATACAATTCTAGCATGAATAATGAACATTTATCAAGAAATAGAAATAAATAATAACTTTACTATTGCCTCTAAGGCATATTTCCTTCAGTCTCCCACTTGCACTAGAGTCAATAATCTAGTTCACATCGCCATGTGATTTAACACCAATAGTTCACATCACCATGTGATTAACACCCATAGTTCACATTGTCATGTGACCAACACTCAAAGGATTTACTAGAGTCAGTAATCCAGTTCACATCACCATGTGATTAACACCCAAAGAGTACTAAGGTGTGATCATGTTTTGCTTGTGAGAGAAGTTTAGTCAACGGGTCTGCCAAATTCAGATCTGTATGTATTTTGCAAATTTCTATGTCTACAATGCTCTGCACGGAGCTCTTTAGCTAATTGCTCCCACTTTTAATATGTATCCGGATTGTGACTTAGAGTCATCCAGATCGGTGTCAAAGCTTGCATCGACGTAACTCTTTACGATGAACTCTTTATCACCTCCATAACCGAAAATATTTCCTTAGTCCTCTGAGGATAATTTTGACCGTTGTCCAGTGATCTACTCCTAGATCAAAATTGTACTCCCTTGCCAAACTCAGGGCAGTGTATACAATAGGTCTGGTACACAGCATGGCATACTTTATAGAACCTATGGCTGAGGCATAGGGAATGACTTTCATTCTCTCTCTATCTTCTGCCGTGGTCGTGATTTGAGTCTTACTCAACTTCACACCTTGCAACACAGGCAAGAACTCCTTCTTTGACCATTCCATTTTGAACTACTTCAAAAACTTGTCAAGGTATGTACTCATTGAAAAAACTTATCAAGCATCTTGATCTATCTCTATAGATCTTGATGCTCAATATGTAAGCAGCTTCACCGAGGTCTTTCTTTGAAAAACTCTTGTTAAAGTATCCTTTTATGCTATCTAGAAATTCTATATCATTTTCAATCAACAATATGTCATCCACATATAATATTAGAAATGCTATAGAGCTCCCACTCACTTTCTTGTAAATACAGGCTTCTCCAAAAGTCTGTATAAAACCATATGCTTTGATCACACTATCAAAACGTTTATTCCAACTCCGAGATGCTTGCACCAGTCCATAAATGGATCGCTGGAGCTTGCACACTTTGTTAGCATCCTTTGGACCGATAAAACCTTCACGTTGCATCATATACAACTCTTCTTCCAGAAATCCATTCAGGAATGCAGTCTTTACATCCATTTGCCAAATTTCATAATCATGAAATGCAGCAATTGCTAACATGATTCGGACGGACTTAAGCATCACTATGGGTGAGAGGGTCTCATCGTAGTCAACTCCTTGAACTTGTCAAAAACCTTTCGCAACAAGTGGAGCTTTGTAGACAGTAACATTACCATCAGCGTCAGTCTTCTTCTTGAAGATCCATTTATTCTCGATGGCTTGCCGATCATCGGGCAAGTCAACCAAAGTCCACACTTTGTTCTCATACATGGATCCTGTTGAGGATATAGACCTGGGGGTCACCCGCCAGGAGGGCCGGGTTACTCCAAGGATCATTACCAGAAGCCCGGAGCTAAGTTTCAGGATAATGGGCCAGAGATGGGCTGAGACCCGGATATGACTTAAAGCCCGTAGTTACATTCATTGTTATAGTAGACTTGTAGTGTAAGAAAAGTATTGTTTTAGAGTCCGAGCCGGACACTCTTATGAGCCGGCCGGGACTCTAAGGGCTGCTGGGCGTCAGCCTCCCTATATAAAGGGACGACCCGGCAGCGGTTTGGGGGCGACAACAATCTCTCCGAGAGCCGGGATAGCTGTTTAGCTCCTTGGCGATCATAACCCTAATCAATAACACCTCGAACTGGACGTAGGCTTTTACCTTCACCGTAAGGGGCCGAACCAGTATAACCCTTCGTGTTCCTTGTCCCGCATAACCCCTTCAAGCTTCCTAGTTGCGATGGCTCCACGACTAAGTCCTAGCCCAAGGACATCTGCCGTGACAATTCCACGACAGTTGGCGCCCACCGTGGGGCCAGCGCACGGTGGATTTGAGTTCTTGAAGGGCAGCTTCGAAGGGCTCAAGGGATACGCTGTGGGCCGGATGACCAAGAGTCGTCGCGGCAGGCTCTACATCGACGACGCGGACTGGGGCCCCGACGCCGGCTCAGTGGAGTACGGGTACCGGGTCCCCTTTGGCGGAATTCATGTCTTCATTGGCAAGGTTGGTGAGCCGGGCCCCGAGCCGGGTCTCTGCGCCGATCTCATCGAAACGGCTCAGCGCGCACGACCCGCCCGGGCCCGGCCTGCCTTAAAACGCGCTTTTGTGGGATGCATCCATGGAAGGCCCTCCGATCCATCTGGGTCTGGGGATGAGGCGGCCGCCGACTCTGACGGCGAGTCGGCCGCTGATGAGTCAAACTCGTTGTACCAACTTCAAGATGGCAGGCTCATGAGTTATTCCGATGGCAACAGTATTCCGGACCTTTTTGAGCCGCCAACTCAGGTCGGAGTTTTTATGGCTGGTGCGCAGCCTGTTCAGAACCCCGCTACCGGATCAGAAAACCCGGAGCCTTCCCCGGCTCAGATGCTGATGGATCTCACAGATAAAATGACGGCCCTGTTAACTGCCACGGTTGACCCGGCAGATCAAGCCCAGCATGGCGCGGAGGTGGCACAGTTAAAATTGGATCTGATGAAAGCAAAAGAGGATCTTGCAGCAGAAGGGATCAGGCTGGCGGCGGAGCGGGCGGCTCTCGACGCCCGGACTCAGTTGATTCAGGCGCAGTCCTTCCAACTCACGATGGATCAGAACGCGGCCAACGAGGTCATGAGAAGGAGGCATCAGAAGGCCCAGTCTCGACTCCCGCCGGTTTATGATCCGCGCAATCTATTCAACACACCGGGTGCGGGATCCAGTAACCCACCAGGGGTCATTGCGCCCGGGTCGGGACCCCTTATTCAGCCACTAGTAATGGGGCCTCCCCAGGCGCCCCCTGCCCCACCTCAGTATGTGCCAATACCCCCGGGTCATTACGATAACCCGCTGGAGAACATGGTAGCTGCGGCAGCACGACTGGCGGCTCTTCCCGTTGACGGCAATTCTCCGGCAGCCGTGGAAACCCGCCGGGTCAGGGAACTCCTGCAGACGGCCCTAGCGCAGCAAGAGGCGTACTCCTACAGCCGGGACAGGATCCACTCAACTCCTCGCCCAGGCCAGAGCCCGAGCTACAGCCGGCACATGGTCTCGGCGACCGGCTCAAGTAATGCCCGACGCCATGGCCCGGCTCATGTTGGAACCTTCTACGCCGCAGACCAAGCACGGCAAGAGGCGGAGCAGGTGCCGCAATTGACGGCTTATCAGACCCCCCCGGCTTATCCAACGGCGTCCGATGATGTGGGTATTTCTACCAGGACCGGGGGTGTCCCTTGTTTGGTGCCGGCCATCCGTAATGAACGTTTACCTAAGGATTTCAAGGGCCCTAGGAAGGTGCCTAACTATACAGCTGACTTACAGCCTGCGGCCTGGATTGAGAGTTATGAGATGGCTATGGAACTGCTAGAGGTCAGCGAGGCGGCCATGGCCAAATATTTCACCATGATGTTAGATGGAACTGCCCGCACGTGGTTAAAAGGGCTGCCACCGAACTCCATTGGGTCTTGGACTGAGCTGAAGGTCCCGTTCATTCAAAACTTCAAGGATACCTGTAGGCAGTCTATGTCAATTGTGGATTTGACTAACTGTAAGCAGTAGGAGGGTGAGTCCACGACCCATTGGGTTCGCCGGGTCAAGGAGATCATACATTCGTCAGATAAGATGGACGCCGGCTCTGCAGTCTTGATGTTAGAACAGAACTGTCGTTTTGTGCCCCTAAAGATGAAGCTTGGGCGGCTTAAACGTGACTGCACGGATATGGGTACACTAATGGCGGCTCTTGTCAAATACGCTGATTCCGATGGTACCAAGGATCCCCCTTCAGATGATGAAAGGACAGGGAAGGGAAAGAAGAACGGCAATGGCAAGGGCCCTCAGTTTAACCCGGGGAATCAAGGAGGAGGCAAGCGCAAGGCCAATGGCAGCCTGGAGTTCGTAGCCAACACCCAAGGCAACAACCAGCGACGCAAGGGGAGGCCCCCTCCCCGAGGCGGCGGGTCAGGACCTTCTCTGGAGCAGCTGTTGAATGAACCTTGTCCGAGACACGGCTCTAGAGAGAAGCCAGCGACTCATCTGTGGAAGGATTGTGCTATCATGAAGGCCTTTAAAAACTACAATGGCCCGGGCGGCGGCCCAGGCGCAGGCGGCTCCGGCGCTGGCGGCTTTCATGGCCCGGGTGGCGGGTCAAATTCCGGTCCTCAGAACGGTCAAGGGGGCTTCAATCAACAGTCTGGTCAGGGTCATCAACAGCAACAGGGGGGCTATCAGACCAACCCGAAGCAACTTAGCGGTGGACAGTATCACGTGTTCACCACTAGTTTGTGCAAACGAGACGAGAAGCTTCACAAGAGGGCTGTTAACGCTGTTGAGCCGGCGGTTCCACGCTACTTACGGTGGTCGGAGCAGCCCATAGTGTGGAGTAGGGAGGATCACCCTCCCCGGGTAGATAACCCGGGCCACCTGGCCTTAGTAGTGGCTCCTCAGGTGGGAGGCTATAAGTTCACAAAGGTACTCATGGATGGAGGCAGCAGCATCAACATCCTCTATTATGAGACTTTCCATCGTATGGGGCTAGTTGATAAGAACCTCAGCCAGTCAAATACTATCTTCCATGGTGTGGTACCCGGTAAGTCGGCTTATCCAGTCGGCAAGATCGAATTGGAAGTGGCTTTTGGTGATGAAAACAACTACAGGGTGGAGAAGTTGACCTTTGAGGTGGTCAAGATAAGAAGTCCATACCATGCTATATTCGAACGGCCGGCTTACGCCAAGTTCATGGCACGGCCGTGTTATGTGTACTTACAGCTCAAGATGCCGGGTCACAATGGGACCATTACAGTTCACGGCAGCCGGAAAGTGGCTCTGGAGTGTGAGGAAGGTGACGCGGCTTATGCAGAGTCTGTTTGTGCCACAGAAGAGTTGAAATTTTATAAAGACAATGTTGACCCAACAGATATGACCTCTCTGAAAAAGCCAACCACGGAGAATGAACCAGCAATGAAGTTTAAATCAGCCGATGAGACTAAACTTGTTGATTTTGTTCCAGGTGACTCGTCTCAGCAGTTCAGCATCAGTGCAAATCTGGACCCGAAATAGGAAGGCGCGCTCATCGAGTTCATCCGTGAGAATAGGGACATCTTTGCATGGAAACCTTCTGACATGCCAGGTGTACCTAGAGAACTCGCTGAGCACACTCTCAATGTGGATCCAAAATTTAAGCCGGTCAGACAGTTCCTTCGACGGTTTAACGAAGAGAGGCGGAAGGCTATTGGTGAAGAAGTGGCCCGGCTTTTGGCGGCCGGGTTCATTGTTGAGGTTTCTCACCCAGAGTGGTTGGCTAACCCGGTGCTCGTACTTAAAAAGAACGGCACCTGGCGGATGTGTGTGGACTACACGGACTTGAACAAGGCGTGTCCGGCTGATCCTTTTGCTCTCCCCCGTATCGATCAAATCATTGACGCCACGGCAGGTTGTG
The DNA here is from genome assembly GCF_018294505.1 of Triticum aestivum. Taxonomy (NCBI): domain Eukaryota; kingdom Viridiplantae; phylum Streptophyta; class Magnoliopsida; order Poales; family Poaceae; genus Triticum; species Triticum aestivum. Next base: position 433,605,166 of record NC_057808.1, read on the forward strand.
CACGCTTAAGTTTCTTGGATGCTTATTCCGGGTATCATCAGATTAAGATGGCAGTTAAGGACCAGGAGAAGACGGCGTTCATCACTCCCTTTGGAGCCTTCTGCTATGTGTCTATGCCCTTTGGACTCAAGTGTGCACAGGCGACTTACCAGCGTTGTGTGCAGAATTGCCTTCATAAGCAGATCGGGCGCAATGTTCACGCTTACGTGGACGACATTGTGGTTAAATCCATCAAGGAGGAAACCCTGATAGATGACTTAAGGGAAACCTTCGACAATCTCCGGGTCTATAAGATGATGCTTAACCCGGCCAAATGTGTTTTTGGTGTTCCTGCAGGCAAACTATTGGGCTTCTTGGTCTCTGACAGGGGCATTGAGGCTAACCCAGAGAAGATCAAAGCTATCACTTCTCTAGCTAAGCCGGCATGTATAAATGACGTTCAGCGTTTGGCGGGTCGCATCGCTGCGTTAAGCCGGTTTATAAGCCGTTTGGGTGAGAAGGCTATGCCCTTATATCAATTGATGAAGAAAACTGATAACTTTGTCTGGAATGATGCAGCTAATACCGCCTTCGAGGATTTGAAAAAGCAACTGGCAGAGCCCCCCGTCCTTGCTGCTCCGGTTGATAAGGAGCCCTTGCTACTGTATGTAGCGGCAAACGCACGAGCCGTCAGCGTGGCTATTGTGGTGGAGCGCAAGGAGGTGGGTAAGGAGCATCCGGTTCAGCGGCCGGTTTATTATGTCAGTGAGGTGCTCATTGAGTCCAAGCAGCGGTATCCGCATTAGCAGAAGCTCGTATATGGGGTGTTTATGGCAAGCCGGAAGCTTAAGCATTACTTTCAAGGCCATCCCATCACTGTGGTCAGTTCCGCCCCTCTCGGTGATATTATCCAGAACAGAGAGGCTACAGGGAGAATTGCTAAGTGGGCTATAGAACTTGGACCTCATGGCCTCAAATATGTGCCACGCACTGCTGTTAAGTCTCAGGCCTTGATAGATTTCATCAATGATTGGACAGAGTCACAAGTACCCGAGCAAAAGCCGGATAACACTTATTGGACTATTCACTTTGATGGGTCCAGGCAGCTGGAGGGCTCGGGGGCTGGTGTGGTCTTGGCTTCCCCTAAAGGTGACAAGTTCCATTATGTGCTACGGTTGATGTTCCCTTGCACTAATAATGCGGCTGAGTACGAGGCTTTGCTCCACGGTCTTCGGGTGGCTAAGGAAATGAGCTTAAGCCGGCTGAGGTGTTTTGGTGACTCAGACTTGGTGGCTCAACAAGTATCAGGCACCTGGGATTCTAAGGATCCTCTAATGGCGGCTTATCGCCGTGAGGTTGATGCCATTGCCGGGCACTTTCAGGGATATCAAGTGGAGCACATTGACCGCAGGAAGAATGAGGCGGCTGATGCTTTAAGCCGGCTCGGCTCTCAGCGAAAGCCGGTGCCGCCTAACACTTTCCTGGATGTCCTATATAACCCTTCGGTTAAGTTGCCTACAGAGGAGGACTTGGCTATCCCTGACCCAGAGGCACGACTGGTGGCGGCTCTTCATATCATACCAGACTGGACAATGCCATATCTGGCTTATATAACCCGGGGAGAATTGCCTGAGGATGAAATTCTGGCCAGGCAAATAACCCGGCGGGCTAAGTCAATGATTGTTATCGATGGCGAGTTGCATCATCGCAGTGTTTCAGGGGCATTCCAGCGTTGTATCTCCCCTGAGGAAGGTCAAGAGATCTTGCGCGAGATCCATGAAGGGGATTGTGGCCATCATGCCGGTTCAAAGTCTCTTGTGGCCAAGGCTTTCCGTCATGGTTTTTATTGGCTGACGGCTCACGCTGATGCAGAGGACTTGGTCAGTAAATGCGATGGCTGCCAAAGGTTCTCCCGACGGGCTCATGTGCCGGCTCAGGAATTGAGGATGATCCCGATCACTTGGCCCTTTGCGGTCTGGGGGCTTGATATGGTCGGGCCTTTTAAACGGTCCAAGGATAAGAAGACCCACCTCTTGGTGGCAGTGGACAAATTCACGAAGTGGGTGGAAGCTGAGCCAGTTAGCAAGTGTGATGCAGCCACGGCAGTTCAATTTATGAAAAAGGTGATCTTCCGCTTCGGCTTTCCACACAGCATCATAACAGACAATGGCACTAATCTGTCCAAAGGTGCTATGGAGGAGTTTTGTCAAAGAGAGCATGTCCAGCTTGATGTCTCTTCAGTGGCACACCCCCAATCCAATGGTCAAGCTGAGAGAGCTAACCAGGAGATTCTGAAGGGCATTAAACCCCGGCTCTTGGTCCCTTTGCAACGGACGCCTGGTTGTTGGGTGGAGGAGTTGCCCTCCGTTTTATGGAGCATCAACACTACTCCCAACAGGTCTACAGGCTTCACGCCTTTCTTCATGGTTTATGGAGCAGAAGCAGTTCTCCCCAGTGACATCCGTCATGATTCACCTCGTGTGGCGGCTTATGTTGAGACGGATAATGAATAGGCGCGCCAAGATGCTCTGGACTTGCTGGATGAACAGCGTGATGTGGCTGCCGCCCGTTCAGCGATTTACCAACAAGACCTGCGCCGTTATCATAGCCGCCGGGTCAAGTCCCGGGTCTTCCAGGAGGGCGACCTGGTGCTCCGGCTCATCCAGGATCAAACAGATGCACACAAGTTATCCCCACCTTGGGAAGGGCCTTTTGTGGTCAGTAAGAACTTGCACAACGGGTCATATTACCTCATTGATATCCGGGAGCATAAGGACTCGCGTAAATCTGAGGAGGAGACCCGTCGGCCGTGGAACATAGCTCAGCTTCGGCCTTACTACACTTGAGCTTCCGACTCTTGTGATGTACATATTTATCTCAGCCATGTCTATATTATGATAAAGCAATAAAGCAGGACCTCTGTCCTTTGCTCTCTTCCAAAAATGTGTGTCATGTTGACTTACAGCAGATCCGGCTTATGATCATCTTCGAATCTAGCTGTAAGCAGTAAAGTCGCTTGGGGGCTTCCTGTTCACACATGGGTCGTATTCGAACCAAAGAGAACATAGCTGTCGATACCCATTTGATTGGCAAAGTGCCGAGCTCATTGGGAAGTTGCCTCTGGTCATATTTGAATCATAGTGTAGCCCCTCTGATAGCCTACGTGGATCGTATTCGAATCAGCGTCGTTAAACAAATTTTCAGAATCATTTGGGGGCTTCCTGTTCAAACATGGGTCGTATTCGAACCAAAGAGGACATAGCTGTCGATACCCTCTTGATTGGCATCGCCAAACCCACTGGGGGCTATATGATCGTATCCGAATCTTAGCTTAACCCCTTTGGACCGAGTTTCTGGTCGTATTTGAACCGGAAGCCCTTAAGTTTTTATATTTTACCACAACTTGCCTTGATCATGTCAAAGTATGTACTGCCGGGTTTCACTTGCCGGCTTAATTTTGGTTTATCTTGTTAGTTGAGCATCATGGATGTCATCAAGACAAATAAATTCGAGTTAAGGTACCAACCGTGCTACCCGGGTTATTTAACCCGGAAGCATGCTTACAGGCTGTTAAGTGTGTCATCACAGCTATGTTCGAGTATAGTTAAGGACCAATCTTTTTTGGTTCGTATCCCGGGTTATCCATCTCAAACACCTGATTCTCAGGGCGGTAAGCCGCCTTGCGACTTGTAATTTGCCTTTCTATGCAGATATTTGAAGGCACTTTTTAAGGTTGCGAAGGACAAAGGGATAATTACGACCCGGAGGAGCATCAAAAGAATGACTTCAAAGGATTTCAGCATTCATTACGTGCACGATGGCACGGCAGAGATAAATTGTTGCACCTACTCTATTACAAAAGTCTTTCACAGTTTCAAGGATGGGGCGTTGTTTGGTGAGCCGCTAGCCGGTTTATGACGCCTACTGAGTTGAAGTCCCCGGCTCATCTTCTGCTTCGGCTGATCCCAAGGCTTCGAAGGTCGACGACTTCCAGTTGATGCCGCTGAGAGCTTCGAACTGAGCTTCTTCGTCAATTAACCCGGCCGGGTTAATCTCCGGGGCGAAGGTGTGCTGGCGAGCCGGGGGAATCAGATTGATAGCTTCATAGCGAGGGGTTGGAATCCTCTGATTCTCCGCGTTGTATCCCGGCTGATACTTGGTTAAATCGGTGTCGTTCCCGATGATGGTGGCCACCGGGCGCACAGCCTTCACACAAGCCGCGAAGTCCTTCTGGTCGAACGCTGAGCCGTCTTCTTTCAGGCTGGGGTAACCCAGGGCGATATCTGCCGGGTCTAGCTCCGGCAAGAAGGCTTTGGCCCGGCTCAGTGCGGCGATTGCTCCGGATCTCGCGGATGCTCGTCGTAGCTCCTGGATCCGCTGCGGCAGAACTGTGAGCCGGCGCAGGACTTCGGCCAGATGAGTCGGCACTTCGTTTGACAGGGCCACCACAGCTAAGGCCCGCTGTGACCCGGTGTAGAGCTGTTCCACCAGGGTGTACACGGCCTTTAACTTGGTGACCACGCTCTGGTTCAAGTTGGTGCTTCTGGAACCTGTTTAACAACATCAGATGACCCGGTGATAAGGATGAGTTAAGAGATGTAAACATTCCAACTTGAATGAAAGCCGGTGAGGCAACTTACCGAAGATGGCAGCTACCATTTGGGACACTTGGCGCTTTAGACCGGAGAGCTCAGCGGTCTTCTCAGTGAGGGCCTTCTCCGCCTGTTCTGCCCGGGTCACCAGTGCAGCTTTCTCCTCAGCCCAGGCCTTCCGCCCAGCGTCGAATTCAGTCTTCAATTTCTCCTGAGCGGCGATGCTGGAGACAAACTTGGCATTTGCCTTCCGGGTCTCCATCTCTTGTGCCTTCAGCCGGCTCTTGAGATCCGCCAGGTCTGACTCTAATTTCTTGCCAACAGCCTGCATATATTTCCGGGTTATTAACAGTCATTCTATAAAGTCCCAAGCGCTTTCCAAGCAAAGACACTTGGCACTTGGGGGCTAATGCATATTGAATGTATCTATCTATGTACGGCCGGCTCAGTTCAGTAAGCCGGAATCTAAAGTCTACAACATATTCAAGTATAAGTCCTAGACTTGGGGGCTAGAATGGCAAGGATCACTATGCGGAAAGTAAGAGAACAGCAGAAGGTTACCTCAGATTTTTGTTGGATCTGGTTGACCATGGCGATCTCGGCGTCCCGGCTCTTGTGAACCTGGCTGATGTAGCCTGAGACGAGTTCTCCAATACTTAAGTCGGTGTAGCTGGAGAGATCCAGATTCACCCGGTGGGGTTGCAGCAACTCCCCCCTCGCGGAGCGTTTGGCCAGCGCGGTTGGCCTCCCCGGCTCAACAAACTCCGTCCGGGTAATTACCACGTCCGGGTCGTTAGCTGGTGGGGCTGAGCCGGAGGCCTCCGGGTTAGCTAACGCTTCGGTCGTTGTCTTGGTGGTCGGGGCAGGGGCTTCAGGCGCCGTATCCATGGGAATGGTGGCTTCAGGGGCGGAGGCGACTGGCGGCTCTTGAGCCGTCGTCTCCGGCTCAGGCAAGTCGGGCACTCCGGCTGACCTGGTCTTCTTTATTCTTTTGGTGAGCTTTGCCTGGGCACTGAAAAGGCAGAAGTGTTAGGCATACAAAGGGTAAGTACAGACAGATAATGTAAGGAGATTGTTATTACCCGGGGGCAGTCTTGAAGGCCGGCAAACTTGACTGCATGGAGTCACCCGAGGAGGGGGAGGTCTCCTGGTAATTGGAGTCAGAAGAGTTGAGTGGCTGACGGATGACACCCGCCAACGGATGAAAAGGGTACAGGTGAGAAAAAACCTCAGTGCGGCGTTTCCTCGTTGCGTCGGGTAACCCAGTAGAGAGGTCGGTGTCCTTGCGGGCCCGGGTGTGACGCCGGCTCTCGTGGACTTGCTGCTTCAAAAGAAATTGAGGGTCTCGGTGAGCTAATCGATGGGAAAAGCTTACTTTCCGGGTTACCCTTCGGACTTTCAGCTGTGGTAAAGGCTCCGAGCCGGAGGAAAGTGATGTTACCTCTTCGACCACCGGGTTACTGGCGCCGGTGTCATCCTGTCAATAAGCAAGTGTTGATAAGGCGGACAGCATCAGACAACATATACTGCAAGAATTTAAAAGATTTAAGGGTTACCTCTGACTCGGAGCTATCGCTTAATTGCAGCAGCTCCGAAGCAGTGGGTCTGTTTCCCTTTTTGCGAGGGGCGGCTCTCTTGGCAGCTTTCTTCGCCTTCCTGGCCTTCTTGGCCGCCTCGTGGTCATACTTGACCCGCCAGAATTTATCATCAGCCTGAGAAATACAGTAATGAGTTCTTAGTAAGATGACAGGTAAAACAAAATGGAAAGGTTAAAGTCAGCGGCTTACCGCTGGGGCTGGATTGGTCTTGCAGAACGGGGCTAGCCCGGTTCTTCCACAGTCTGCCAGGCTCTCGTTTAAAAGAGCCTTGGTCTCTTCTTCAGCAACGTCTTCTGGAAGATCATTGCGACTGTGCCTCTGCGGGTCATCCTTTCGCCCGGTGTACTCACACATTAAGCCGGGGCGGCGGCTCAATGGGATCACCCGCCATGAGATCCAGACCCGGACCAAGTCAATTCCGTTCAGACCATTGCCTAGCAGGGCTTTGATCTTGTTGATCGTTGGAAGCAGAGGCTGGCGTTCTGCGGCAGTCAGCTTGTCGGATAATGGATGAGTTGGCTCCAGGCGCGTTGGGCGAAAGCCGGGCAGCGGGCTCTCATCAGCCGGGGACGTGTCTTGGCAGTAGAACCAAGTCATGTTCCAGTCCTTGGGGTGACTTGGCGGTTCTGCGTAAGGGAACAGACAATCCCTGCGCCGTTGGATGGAGATGCCGCCCAACTCTAGACTTGGACCGTTTGCGCACTCGGTTTGGCGGTTCAAATAGAACAGCTCTCTGAAGAGCAGCAGACTCGGCTCTTCTCCAAGATATACTTCACAAAAAACTTGGAAGTTGCAGATGTTGGATATGGAATTGGGTCCTATATCCTGAGGCCGAAGATCAAAGGAGTTGAGCACGTCCCGGAAGAATTTTGAGCCGGGCGGTGCGAAGCCCCGGCTCATATGGTCGGCAAAGATCACTACCTCCCCGTCTCTCGGCTGTGGCCTTTCTTCGGACGGGTCAGGAGCACGGTAGGACATCACTTCCTTCTTAGGCAGATATCCGGACTTAACGAAGTTGGCCAGGGTCTCTTCGGTGACGCTGGATTTCATCCAGTTGCAAGTGATGGGAGCCTTGGGAGGCATGGTGACGGTTGGTGGTCTACGAGGAAGAGAAAAGTGTCCGGGTTAATTATAAGCCGGAGTTTATCATTCAAGTTACAATGACGGCTTATGAAGGGGACTAATGGTATGTATTGATACGGTGGGTTAGCTAAGCCGTCGGGGCTTTCAGGATAAGTTGGTCGTCGACGGCTTACTGCGGTTAAGTCGGAAGATACTACAGAGCATGATTCTCTTTAAACCGGAAAGTTCTACGGCGCGTGTTTTCTCTAAGTTGGAAATATAAGCCGCCAAGATTCAAGGACTGCAGTTTTTACTAAGTGTGGTAAACAGATTTCACATATTACAGTAACTTTTTTGGATCAAAGTAGTCGGAGCAGAGAAAGTTTTCTAGACCTAAAAAACAGAAGCAGGGGAGGTTCTTGAGATGGAACCCAGTCCTTATGCAGTAAAAAGAGGTGTTCTTGCAGAAGAAATGAACCTCAGATATCTACCGCGGTGGTTCTAGACAAGCCTAAGGATCAACGGGGGCAGTGGCTACAGGGGTTACCGAAACTTGCGGTAACGGTGATGAACATGAAGAACACAGATGAACTCTGTCCTAGATCTATGCTAGTAAGGCAGAGGGGACTCACCGGAGCTAGAGAAGAGCGGAGGTTGCTGACGTTATCTGGTCCGAGTCAGGTTGATGCAGCGGCCGGGTTGAGGAAGACCAGGGGTGCGACGGCGGTGGCGGCGGCAGAAGCTTGGGCAGAGGAACGACAGTGCGAGGAAGAAGAAGGAGAGTGTGAAGAAGAGAGTGCCGGGCCGGCCTATTTATAAGGCCGAGTCATAAGTGGGCGCGGGATTTGAGGAGGCCACGGCGTGGTTATCTCCCCCTCACGGCGCCTCGATTCTCGGAAGGACAGTAAAAGCAAAGATCCGTTGCGGATCTGGCGGAGTAAAAAAACGGACTTAATGGAGGATGACGTCACGGCGGATTACCCGGAGTCCAGAGGATGACGTCACTCCGGGTTATGACCTTCACATGAATGATAAGCCGGAGATTTTTTCTGACTGCGGAGCTGAAGATTGACACAAGCCGGCTCAAGTCAATCTGGGGCCTAATGTTGAGGATATAGACCTGGGGGTCACCCGCCAGGAGGGCCGGGTTACTCCAAGGATCATTACCAGAAGCCCGGAGCTAAGTTTCAGGATAATGGGCCAGAGATGGGCTGAGACCCGGATATGACTTAAAGCCCGTAGTTACAATCATTGTTATAGTAGACTTGTAGTGTAAGGCAAGTATTGTTTTAGAGTCCGAGCCGGACACTCTTATGAGCCGGCCGGGACTCTAAGGGCTGCTGGGCGTCAGCCTCCCTATATAAAGGGACGACCCGGCAGCGGTTTGGGGGCGACAACAATCTCTCCGAGAGCCGGGATAGCTGTTTAGCTCCCTGGCGATCATAACCCTAATCAATAACACCTCGAACTGGACGTAGGCTTTTACCTTCACCGTAAGGGGCCGAACCAGTATAACCCTTCGTGTTCCTTGTCCCACATAACCCCTTCAAGCTTCCTAGTTGCGATGGCTCCACGACTAAGTCCTAGCCCAAGGACATCTGCCGTGACAATTCCACGACAGATCCCATCTCAGATTTCATGGCCTCAAGCCATTTCGCGAAATCTGGGCTCATCATCGCTTCCTCATAGTTCGTAGGTTCGTCATGGTCAAGTAACATGACCTCCAGAATAGGATTACCGTACCACTCTGGTGTGGATCTTACTCTGGTTGACTGATGACCCACAAGTATAGGGAATCTATTGTAGTCCTTTCGATAAGTAAGAGTGTTGAACCCAACGAGGAGTAGAAGGAAATGATAAGCGGTTTTCAGCAAGGGGTTCTCTGCAAGCACTGAATTTATCGGTAACACATAGTTTTGTGATAAGGTAATTTGTAACGGGTAGCAAGTAACAAGTGTAAATAAAGTGCAGCAAGGTGGCCCAATTCTTTTTGTAGAAAAGGACAAGCCTGGACAATTTCTTATATGAAGGAAAACGCTCCCGAGGACACATGGGAATTATCGTCAAGCTAGTTTTCATCATGTTCATATGATTCGCGTTCGTTACTTTGATAATTTGATATGTGGGTGGACCGGTGCTTGGGTGCTGTCCCTACTTGGACAAGCATCCCACTTATGATTAACCCCTATTGCAAGCATCCGCAACTACAAAAGAAGTATTAAGGTAAACCTAACCATAGCATGAAACATATGGTTCCAAATCAGCCCCTTACGAAGCAACGCATAAACTAGGGTTTAAGCTTCTGTCACTCTAGCAACCCATCATCTACTTATTATTTCCCAATGCCTTCCTCTAGGCCCAAATAATGGTGAAGTGTCATGTAGTCGATGTTCACATAACACCACTAGATGAAAGACAACATACATCTCATCAAAATATCGAACGAATACCAAATTCACATGACTACTAATAGCAAGACTTCTCCCATGTCCTCAGGAACAAATGTAACTGCTAACAAATCATATTCATGTTCATAATCAGAGGGGTATTAATATGCATAATGGATCTGAACATATGATCTTCCACCGAGTAAAGCAACTAGCATCAACTACAAGGAGTAATCAACACTACTAGCAACCCACAGGTACCAATCTGAGGCTTTGGGACAAAGATTGGATACAAGAGATGAACTAGGGTTTTAGAGGAGATGCTCCTGGTGAAGATGTTGATGGAGATTGACCCCCTCCCGATGAGAGGATCGTTGGTGATGACGATGGCGATGATTTCCCCCTCCCAGAGGGAAGTTTCCCCGGCAGAACAGCTCTGCTGGAGCCCTAGATTGGTTCCGCCAAGGTTCCGCCTCATGGCGGCGGAGTTTCTTCCCGAAAGATTGCTTATGATTTTTTCTCGGACGAAAGACTTCATATAGCAGAAGATGGGCACCGGAGGCCTGCCAGGGGGCCCACGAGGCAGGGCCGCGCCCAGGGGGGTAGGGCACGCCTCCCACCCTCATGGCCAGGGTGTGGCCCCCCTATGGTATTTTCTTCGCTCAACATTTTTTTTGATTTCCAAAAATGACATCCGTGAAGTTTCAGAACTTTTGGAGTTGTGCAGAATAGGTCTCTAATATTTGCTCCTTTTCCAGCCCAGAATTCCAGCTGCCGGCATTCTCGCTCATCATGTAAACCTTGTAAAATAAGAGAGAATAGGCATAAGTATTGTGACATAATGTGTAACAACAACCCATAATGCAATAAATATCGATATATATAAAAGCATGATGCAAAATGGACGTATCAACTCCCCCAAGCTTAGACCTCGGTTGTCCCCAAGTTGTCACGACCGGTTTTTCAATAAAATAATTATTGAGAGACCAATCCCTTTTACGGACCAGTAAAGAAGAATTCCTTCTCACTGGTAGACAATATCTTGGTCACAGAAGAAAAATACCAGGAGTACTGAATATAATACAAGGTTGAGCGGGGACTGCCCAACAATTTATTACATGCACGCCGATAAAACAAGACGGCGGATAGGGTGGCATAACTACTAACTCACGATAACAACGATGGTGGAAATATCACCGCAAAGTGGGTGATATGACTCCTGAAGACTACAGCTCTTCGAGCGTCGGAGTGAGGCTCGAGGAGACTTATTGCGGGTGGCGGAAGCATATATAATACAAGTGACCATTATTCGGGATCGCACAGGGCTGACTGGGACTCCTCTAGGCGTCGGACGTACTATCAAACTCTTCATCCAAGAGATCGCCTTCGTCAACATCTGGCCAAATCAACAAGCCAGGTGAGTACTATGAAAGTACTCGCAAGACAGTTCGGACATAAGATATAACAAATGTAAACATGAAGCATGAGAACGTAATAACGGGTGCGTTCAGACATAGGGACAATGATGTATGAGAAAAAAAATAACAGAGAAGTCGGGCGGTAACCCTCCCAAAATCCGAAATAAAATACTGGGTGCCAAACGAGGGTCTGAATGACTCCTCGAGAGGAAACTGCAAGAATAGTAATACTGGTGCCAAACGAGGGTCTGAATGACTCCTCGAGAGGAAACTGCAAGGATAATAATGCCACAGTCGGGCGTCGGGGCGACACCACATAAAGGGCTTACAACAGAAAATAAAGGCAGTGCGTGCCACAGTCGGATGTCTGAGCGACATCACATAAAGGGCTTATATTGAAAGTAAGAGACAAACATGCCACAGTCGGACGTCTGAGCGACATCACATAAAGGGCTTATATTCAAAACTTAGTAGTTCATGAATTATAAATCATATCAAGAGAACAAGCAGACAGGAGGAAACAACAGGGTTAGTCCATCCATAGGAATAGCGTTCAGCCAAGTCTACTACTCAAGCTTGCTTACCGGAACGAAGGATATACCACGAGGTTATGACATAGACATGGATACACTGATCACGATACTTGACTATGGATACATTGACTCGGAAGGATTTGACTCTGCAGAGTTTGTACTTTAACCACAGCCAACGGATTTCCGTAGTCACGGGGACTAGTTCCGTCTACGGTGTTTTGGAAGAAACACCTCTAACCAGTACACACCCATTCAACATTTCCGAAGCCAGGAATCACCCTCGGCAACGTTCAAGAAAAACCTTGAGACGGGGAGGCTACAACCTCGCGTAGCATGGGATCAAATTTCTATACGCGCGCTCTAAGGGGTGCCCCCCTCTCGGTCCCAACCGGAAACACCCATGCCCCCTGACCGGATGACTGGCTTTAATCCAGGGCCATGGAACCATCATCCCGGCCCCTCTGTTTGGTGTGTACACGGAAAGAGGTTACCAACTTACTAAACCGCATTCTGGCAGAAACATGTGGTAGCACGGAAGGGGGAAGAACGATAACGTGACTCCGTCCACGTTAACGTCGGAATTTGTCGGATGACGCAAGGCTGGTATGCTACAACAGTACCACCTTGCTGCCCTTCATGTCACCACATGATTAGGCCATCTCTCACCAGAGATCATCGCAACTTTGGAACATGCGGTTAGTTGCCTCACAAGCAACGAGGTACTCACCGACACTCATATGCCACGCACAACCTCTCACGCAAACATGCAAAACACCTATCATATCAAAGGTTCAAACATGCTTGCCTGGTTCGGAGAAGTCGGAGTCTAGCTCGGCGAAGTTCGCGGCTCCGTCACCTCTTCCGGAACCTACGGCATAACGAAAACGGGCACTAACGTGAAAACCAACGCGTGCATAAAAACTTCTCCAAATTTTTTTAAATAAATCCCATAAAAAACTAGACAAAATTTTAAGATTGTCAGAAAAAGAATCACTCAAAAATCACCTTTTATTAAAAGTTATAAAGGTTTCTGTCCAGGGACTCATCTGTAATGAAACAGAGAAGTTCCAGGGGTTTAACTGAGAAAACAGAAAACGCTTCGGAAAGAAACGCGCCAGCTCAAAAGGGAAAACGTATTTGCCCGAAGGCGCCAACAGAAAACTTTTCGAGGGAGAAGAGAATAGAGGCTGACAGGGGGGGTCCACATGTCAGGTTTAAAAAGTTCGCCGGCGCCCGAAGACTGCGGTGGTCGCCGGCGTCAAACCACGGCGAGACAGGGAGATCGGAGTGTACCAAGAGCTTCAGCGTGTCCTTCCGCGTCGGTGGGTGGTGGACTCGACCGACGGAGAGCACCACGTCGACGGCGACACTTTCTCCGGCGGACGGCTGCTCGGGTGATGGTGGAGAACTCCGGTGGGTGCTGCAAACTCCAAATTGAAGCGCGGGCCAGGAGAGTGGATGCATAGGGAAGCTACTGGCAAGAGATGGGAGGCAGAGGTGCACGCACGGGAGCGAATCGAGCTGGATCCCGTGGCGGGTCACGGCGGCCGGAGCTGGGGAAGAAGGCTCCCTCGGGGCTCTTCCAGTGGCTTGGCGCGGTCTAGGTGGAGTGCAGCGATGGTGTGGGTTCGAGTTCGAGCTCGGGGCCTCTATTTATAGGCGATTCGAGGGGATGGCCGTGAACGGGAAATCTCCGGCGAGCGATTACGGCGAGGCAGTGGTTGAGCAGGGGGTTTGAGTGGCCAGGCAGCATCAGGGAGGTTTACTGGTGCCGTTCCACTGCTAAACTGGGTCGGGCTTGGCGTAATGGCGCTGGTCCACGGTGGGGTGGCCGCACGGGCACGACGGCGGCAGAGAGCGCGCTCCGCGCCCAGCGGTTCACGACGAGAGTGGTAGCGCGTTCTGGGGAGTGGAAGACCACACGGCGATCTCCGGTGGCTTGGGCGGCGCTGGGTGGCGCCGTCTGCGCCGCGCCTCTCTCTCGCGGCCGCAAAGCCGCCGCTGGCGTCGGTCACGGGGCGGCGCACCTCCTCCAGCTCGTTGCCGACGTCCGCAAGCGTCCAGGCGCTCGTGCGGTGCAGGGACAAGGGGGAGGGGACGGGGAGCAAGGCGCCAACGCGGCACTGTCGAGATCGACAACAGTTTCTGAAGAAAACGACAGTAGATCACTGAACTGTTCTCTGAATTTTACTGAACATGATTTTGACAATGCTCTGTAGGTGTTCGACAGAATGATTTGGCATGAAGAAAATTTTTCCTGGAGCTGGGGCTTGGTGAGGTGACCACTCAATGCACCCAGGGGCTGCCTGATTTTACTCAGAATTTTTGGAGAAAGATTTGAATGAAATTCATCAAATTTGACAAATCTGGTTCAAACTTGCAGCAAGTATAGTTTGAAAAATTTGAACTGAAGACCAGTGGATCTTCATGGATCTTGGTTGAGGGTTCAAAGGACTAGGAAGGGAAATTGGTTTGGGGGCAAAAATCAAAACAGAAAGGGTAGTTCCTTTGTAAATCTCCAAGGGCTAGAATAGAGGACAGAAATTGCTTTGATAAGATTTTAAATGGAAATAAATACATGGAGGGGTTCACCTTGCTGGATTTGAAGTAAATCATGATCCAGAGGTGAGGAGAGATTTAAGGGAGGGAATTTACCCTTGGGTTATGGCAAGAGGAATTTTTGAAAGTGGCAAAGGATTATTCCAAAAGCTATAGGGCCCTTTTTCAAAGAAATTTTCAAAAGGCATTTTTCCAAGAGAAAAACATTTTGGTTTGAGTCCAAATAAAAGAGGAAAACCTCCAAGACCAAAATCAAGTTTTGAGTGAATCCAAAAATGAAGCACTAGTCATGAAAGAAAATATGTTGAGAGGGAAAGTTCTTTTAGAAGAAAAGTTCAAATCACCTCCCTCAAAACAAGGAAAAGTTTTGAAAAACCAAATAAAATTTTGGGTATCACAACACCTACCCCCTTAGGAAAAATCTTGTCCTCGAGATTTCAGCTGATCCTCGAATAGATATGGATATTCTGCCCGAAGGAAATCTTCCCTTTCCCATGTAGCTTCATCCTCAGTGTGGTTGCTCCACTGAACCCTGAAAAATTTTGTCGTTTTCTGACGGGTCCTCCTTTCAGACTCTTCCAAAATCTTTACTGGCCTCTCTCTATAGGTGAGGTCTGGTTGTACATCAATGCTCTCATGAGATACGTGCTTCTCCGGGTTACTTACACATTTTCTTAATTGTGAGACGTGGAATACGTTATGGACGTCTGGCAGCTCCTTGGGTAGGTCTAGTTTGTAGGCTACTGTGCCTCTTCGTGCGACTATACGGAATGGTCCAATAAATCTTGGGGCTAGCTTCCCCTTAATTTTGAACCGTTGTAGACCCCTCATAGGAGATACTCGGAGGTATACGAAATCACCGGGTTCAAAGCTGACCTCACGATGTTTTTGATCGTAGTAGCTCTTTTGTCGGCTCTGTACTGTCTTGAGTCTGTCCCTGATCTGCTTAACTTTCTCCTCGGCCTCTTTAAGCATGTCTGGGCCGAAGATACGGCTGTCACCTGTTTCTGACCAATTTAGTGGGGTACGACACCTCCGCCCGTGCAATGCTTCAAAGGGTGCCATTTGCAAGCTGGCTTGGTAACTGTTGTTGTAAGCAAACTTGGCATGCGGCAAACTCTCTTCCCAACTGGACCCATAGGTGAGCACACAGGCTCTCAGCATATCCTCTAGGATTTGGTTTACACGCTCCGTTTGTCCATCAGTCTGAGGGTGGTACGCTGTACTGAAAGCTAGCTGCGTGCCCAGAGCTTGTTGTAAGTGATCCCAAAATTTGGAGACAAATTGTGTGCTTCGGTCGGATATTATAGTCTTTGGGACTCCATGTAAACAAACTATGCGGGAGAGATAAAGTTTGGCCAGTCTTTGGGTGGAGTAGGTAGTCTTCACGGGAATGAAATGAGCAACCTTGGTTAGTCGGTCTGTGATGACCCATATGGCATCATTTCTGCGTTGTGATCGGGGTAGTCCGACGATGAAATCCATTCCTATTTCATCCCATTTCCACTCCGGTATCCTGTTTGGCTGGAGTAGCCCTGCTGGCTTTTGATGCTCGGCCTTGATGCGCTGACATGAATCGCAACAAGCAATAAATGCGGCTATATCCCTTTTCATACCGTGCCACCAAAATCTTTCCTGAATGTCTTTGTACATTTTGGTTCCTCCAGGATGGATCGAGTATGGAGCTGTGTGGCTTTCGGTTAGGATTTGTTGCTTGAGTTCCTCAATGTTAGGTACGCAAAGTCTGTCTCCGTACCATAATATTCCTTCACTGTCTGTGACGAACTCTGAAGCCTTATCAAGGTTCATTTTCTTCTTTATACCTTCGATGCTGGGATGTCCCGGTTGAGCTTTCTTAATTTGTTCCACTAGGGTGGGTTGTATCTCCAGATTTGATATGGTGCCCTCAGAGACTAACATCATGTTGAGCCTAGCGAACTCTTGCTGAAACTCAGGCCTCAAGTTTTGCGGACCGTCGTTGTCCGGGCTGGGGTTTCGACTAAGGGCATCAGCCACTACATTTGCTTTCCCTGGATGGTAGTGAATGCCGACATCATAGTCCTTGACCAATTCCAACCAGCGTCGTTGGCGTAAATTTAGCTCTGGCTGTGTGAAAATATATTTGAGGCTCTTATGGTCTGTATATATTTCACAGCGATTTCCCAACAGAAAGTGCCTCCACTCCTTGAGTGCATGTATGACTGCTGCTAGCTCCAAGTCATGTGTTGGGTAATTTTCCTCATGTTTTCGCAGCTGCCTGGAGGCATACGCGACAACTTTGCCATCCTGCATTAGTACACATCCGAGGCCTTTTCGGGATGCGTCACAATATACTTCAAAACTCTTGTGTATGTCTGGCACGGTTAATACTGGTGCGGTCGTTAGCTTCTTCTTAAGTTCTTGGAAGCTTTTCTCGCATGCTTCCGTCCGTACAAATTTCTTGTCTTTCTTGAGCAACTGTGTTATTGGTTTTGCCACAGTGGAGAATCCCTCAGTAAATCTTCTGTAATATCCAGCCATTCCCAGAAAACTCCGCACATCTGTAACGTTGGCGGGTGGCTTCCAGTCAAGTATGGCTTTGACTTTTTCTGGGTCTACGGCCACGCCTTCTTGGTTCAATATATGGCCTAGGAAACCAACCCGCCTTAGCCAAAATTCACACTTGCTAAACTTGGCGTACAACTGATGTTTCCTTAATTCTCCCAAAACAATTCTGAGATGCTCAGCATGCTCTTCTGGTGTCCTCGAGTATACCAGAATATCGTCGATGAACACCACAACAAATTTGTCCATGAATTTCATGAACACTTTGTTCATGAGGTGGATGAAATATGCGGGGGCGTTTGTTAGACCAAAAGGCATCACTGTGAATTCATATAATCCGTATCTGGAGGTGAATGCTGTTTTAGGGATATCTTCTGTCCGTACTTTCAATTGATGATATCCCGATCTCAAATCAATTTTTGAGAACACCTTGGCTTGTGCGAGCTGGTCAAACAAATCATTTATCCGTGGCATCGGATATTTGTTTTTGATGGTGACCATATTGAGGGCTCGATAGTCTATACACAGTCTCAGTGTCCCATCCTTTTTCTTGGCGAACAACACTGGTGAACCCCATGGTGAGGAGCTGGCTCGAATAAATCCTTTGTCCAATAATTCCTTTATCTGCTTCTTCAACTCCACCAATTCTGAGGGTGCCATTCTATAAGGTTTCTTATAGATGGGAGCGGTGCCAGGTGCTAGTTCGATGCTGAATTCTATCTCTCGGTCTGGTGGCATGCCTGGTAGTTCTTCAGGAAATACGTCAGGAAACTCGCATACCACTGGAACTTTTCTCAGTTCTGAAATGTCCACTTTGTTTAGTTTTGGTTGCCGTGACCGTGGCCTTTCTTGAGCTGTAACCTTTATTGTCTTGCCGTGATGGTGAGTGAGAATCACGGTCCGATTGAAACAGTCAATGAATCCTTTGTTGGTGGTTAACTAGTCCATCCCTAAAATGACGTCCAGTCCTTTATTTTCCAACACGACAAGATTTGCTTGGAACTGTAGTCCTTCGAACTCAATGATTACTCCTTGGCAGTAACTCTGAGCGATTTGCTTATTTCCGGGGGACTTGATGATCATAGATTTTTCCAAGGGAAGTATCGGAAAACCATGTTGCAAAACAAAACTCTTCGAAACGAACGAATGGGGAGCTCCAGAATCAAACAAAACCGTGGCAGGTACTGTGTTGACAGGGAACGTACCGAGCACGATGTCTGGGGCATTCTGCGCTTCCTCCCTGGTCACATGGTTCAGGTGACCCTTCTTGTGGTTGTTGTTGGGATTGAAATTGTTGCGCTTGGGGGCTGGATTATTCCCACCATTGTTCGGCTTGGGGGCCGAGTTCCTCGGCTTTGGGCATTGTTTAGCATAGTGCCCTTCTTCACCACAAGCATAGCATGTGACCCCTGGATGGTACGTGAACTCCTTGTCCCTGGCATGAAACTGCCTGACGGGCCTTAGATCAGTAGTCGTGGATTTCCTTGCTCCTGTCCTTGGGACCTCAGTCTTGCTTCAGTTGTTGCGAGCGAGGATCGTCTTGTCCCTCTTTCGCTTACGGAGATCTTCCAGACTACGGCGCTCATTTTCCAAGGTAATGGCCTTGTCAACCAGAGTTTTAAAATCCGGGAAAGTGTGTACAACCAGTTGGCATTTTAGTGCCGGTGCCAGGCCGTCCAGGAATTTTTCCATCTTCTTGCTCTCTGTCATGTGCTCGTCGTAGGCATAACGAGATAGCTGGGTAAACTGACCGTTGTATTCTGTCACTGACATGCCTCTTTGCTTGAGGTCGTCAAATTCTCTCTTCTTGATTTTTATGATGCTCCTGGGGATGTGTGCCCCACGAAAGCCTTCCTTGAATTCTTCCCAGGTGATGTTGTGTTCACTGGGATGCATGTGTAAGAAGTTCTCCCACCATGCTGCAGCTGCTCCAGTAAGGTAGTGTGGTGCATAAAGCACCTTCTCATGATCTGAACACTGAGCAATAATCAGCTTCCTTTCGATATCACGAAGCCAATCATCGGTTTCCAGCGGCCTATCGGTGTGAGCAAAAGTTGAAGGGCGAGTCTTCTGTAACTCAGATAACTTGGAATGTGGTTGATAGGGTTCACGGTGATTTCCCATATTGATGACATGATTCATCATCTCTTGGTGTTGTTGCTGGCTTTGCTCGAAGAGACGGCACACTTGAGACAAGGCTGCTTCGCTGTCTTGTTGACTGGACTGTCCCTGAGTGAAGTTGTTGCTAGTCTGTGTCCCATAAACTTCTTCTGGCTGATTGGGCATGGAGCGAGTCCACGGGCGAGACATTTTTTCCAGTCTGGGGTATTATTTTGCAAAACCCATGAGAAGAACTGTGTGGCACAAGGAAAATCTTGCAAAGGAAACAATTTAAAAGACCTCAAGGTTTTGAAGAAAACATAAACGATCTAGCACGGAGAAGAACTGCTTAGCATATATCTTACATGCGAAAAGCAAACACACGATACAGCACTCAGGATGCGCGTACACAATCCTGACATGTTATTTAGACTAGCGTACTCCTCCGGAAAGCAGCGAACACACTAATACAAACTAGCGTACAGAGAAAACACATCATACAAGCAGACATAACGCGCGGCTACTCGGCGCTCTCAGTCGGAGATGGTGACGATGTCCTTCCCCTTGCCGAGGGCAAGACTCAGTGGTGCAGGAGATTCAACCTCCACCTCCTCTCTAGCTGGCTCCTGGCGCGCAACACTGCGCTGCGGTGATGGCGCGGGGGCGACAGGCGGTAGTGCGGGTGTGGCAGGCGGTGCAGCTCTGACTGGAGTAGGAGCGATGACTCGGTCGAACTCCTCAGTGGTAGGCAGACGGCGAGCAGTGGCCAAAACGGCCGGTGCAAAAGAGGCTGAAGACGAGACGAATGTCAGAGGCGGTGCTATGTGAAGAAGCTCCTTCCTGCAGGCAGGACCGCCCTGGACTAAGTCCATGCGGGCAGCCACAAGAACGTCCACGAGGTTGTCGAAAGACTCCTCCAGAGCCTTGAGATACTCCACAACCATCTCGATGGCTTCATCTCGTTCTCCCCAATGGCAGGCGAATGCATAGTGACAAGTATATGGCACATGGCATGGGAGGTAGCGGTAGCGACGAGTCTTCATCGTAGGAAGGATGTCCTGAAGACGAGCTATCGCCTCACGGGCAGCCATCTGCATGGCATGCCTCTCCGTAGGCATGGCCCTTCCCATAAAACGGAAGTGGCGAGCTGCAGAACGTCCTCCCTTGAATTTCACCACAGCTTGGTGCATAGACACGTCGTCACTGAGCTTGTGCTGGTAAAGTGTGAACTCCGGGCGAGTCGCTGGCCCGATCGCGAGCTTGGTGATGGAGACGAGGAGTTTGACAAACCCCTCGGGCACGTTCGTGAACACTCGAGTCTCACAGCTGCTGCCAGCCATCTACAAAAGTAGGCAAAAATTCTGAGTAGTCATGTCATAAATTTATGATGACCAACAGAAAATAGCTACAATTGCAAAATGCTGAAAAAGCACAAAAGACGCTAATAACCGATTAGCGATCACACCTAGTGGCTTCCTACAGTCAGCCTGGCTCTGGTACCAAGCTTGTCACGACCGGTTTTTCAATAAAATAATTATTGAGAGACCAATCCCTTTTACGGACCAGTAAAGAAGAATTCCTTCTCACTGGTAGACAATATCTTGGTCACAGAAGAAAAATACCAGGAGTACTGTATATAATACAAGGTTGAGCGGGGACTGCCCAATAATTTATTACATGCACGCCGATAAAACAAGACGGCGGATAGGGTGGCATAACTACTAACTCACGATAACAACGATGGTGGAAATATCACCGCAAAGTGGGTGATATGACTCCTGAAGACTACAGCTCTTCGAGCGTCGGAGTGAGGCTCGAGGAGACTTATTGCGGGTGGCGGAAGCGTATATAATACAAGTGACCATTATCCGGGATCGCACAGGGCTGAATGGGACTCCTCTAGGCGTCGGACGTGCTATCAAACTCTTCATCCAAGAGATCGCCTTCGTCAACATCTGGCCAAATCAACAAGCCAGGTGAGTACTATGAAAGTACTCGCAAGACAGTTCGGACATAAGATATAACAAATGTAAACATGAAGCATGAGAACGTAATAACGGGTGCGTTCAGACATAGGGACAATGATGTATGAGAAAAAAAATAACAGAGAAGTCGGGCGGTAGTCCTCCCGAAATCCCAAAATAAAATACTGGGTGCCAAACGAGGGTCTGAATGACTCCTCGAGAGGAAACTGCAAGAATAGTAATACTGGTGCCAAACGAGGGTCTGAATGACTCCTCGAGAGGAAACTGCAAGGATAATAATGCCACAGTCGGGCGTCGGGGCGACACCACATAAAGGGCTTACAACAGAAAATAAAGGCAGTGCGTGCCACAGTCGGACGTCTGAGCGACATCACATAAAGGGCTTATATTGAACGTAAGAGACAAACATGCCACAGTCGGACGTCTGAGCGACATCACATAAAGGGCTTATATTCAAAACTCAGTAGTTCATGAATTATAAATCATATCAAGAGAACAAGCAGACAGGAGGTAAACAACAGGGTTAGTCCATCCATAGGAATAGCGTTCAGCCAAGTCTACTACTCAAGCTTGCTTACCGGAACGAAGGATATACCACGAGGTTATGACATAGACATGGATACACTGATCACGATACTTGACTATGGATACGTTGACTCGGAAGGATTTGACTCTGCAGAGTTTGTACTTTAACCACAGCCAACGGATTTCCGTAGTCACGGGGACTAGTTCTGTCTACGGTGTTTTGGAAAAAACACCTCTAACCAGTACACACCCATTCAACATTTCCGAAGCCAGGAATCACCCTCGGCAACGTTCAAGAAAAACCTTGAGACGGGGAGGCTACAACCTCGCGTAGCATGGGATCAAATTTCTATACGCGCGCTCTAAGGGGTGCCCCCCTCTCGGTCCCAACCGGAAACACCCATGCCCCCTGACCGGATGACTGGCTTTAATCCAGGGCCATGGAACCATCATCCCGGCCCCTCTGTTTGGTGTGTACACGGAAAGAGGTTACCAACTTACTAAACCGCATTCTGGCAGAAACATGTGGTAGCACGGAAGGGGGAAGAACGATAACGTGACTCCGTCCACGTTAACGTCGGAATTTGTCGGATGACGCAAGGCTGGTATGCTACAACAGTACCACCTTGCTGCCCTTCATGTCACCACATGATTAGGCCATCTCTCACCAGAGATCATCGCAACTTTGGAACATGCGGTTAGTTGCCTCACAAGCAACGAGGTACTCACCGACACTCATATGCCACGCACAACCTCTCACGCAAACATGCAAAACACCTATCATATCAAAGGTTCAAACATGCTTGCCTGGTTCGGAGAAGTCGGAGTCTAGCTCGGCGAAGTTCGCGGCTCCGTCACCTCTTCCGGAACCTACGGCATAACGAAAACGGGCACTAACGTGAAAACCAACGCGTGCATAAAAACTTCTCCAAATTTTTTTAAATAAATCCCATAAAAAACTAGACAAAATTTTAAGATTGTCAGAAAAAGAATCACTCAAAAATCACCTTTTATTAAAAGTTATAAAGGTTTCTGTCCAGGGACTCATCTGTAATGAAACAGAGAAGTTCCAGGGGCTTAACTGAGAAAACAGAAAACGCTTCGGAAAGAAACGCGCCAGCTCAAAAGGGAAAACGTATTTGCCCGAAGGCGCCAACAGAAAACTTTTCGAGGGAGAAGAGAATAGAGGCTGACAGGGGGGGTCCACATGTCAGGTTTAAAAAGTTCGCCGGCGCCCGAAGACTGCGGTGGTCGCCGGCGTCAAACCACGGCGAGACAGGGAGATCGGAGTGTACCAAGAGCTTCAGCGTGTCCTTCCGCGTCGGTGGGTGGTGGACTCGACCGACGGAGAGCACCACGTCGACGGCGACACTTTCTCCGGCGGACGGCGGCTCGGGTGATGGTGGAGAACTCCGGTGGGTGCTGCAAACTCCGAATTGAAGCGCGGGTCAGGAGAGTGGATGCATAGGGAAGCTACTGGCAAGAGATGGGAGGCAGAGGTGCACGCACGGGAGCGAATCGAGCTGGATCCCGTGGCGGGTCACGGCGGCCGGAGCTGGGGAAGAAGGCTCCCTCGGGGCTCTTCCAGTGGCTTGGCGCGGTCTAGGTGGAGTGCAGAGATGGTGTGGGTTCGAGTTCGAGCTCGGGGCCTCTATTTATAGGCGATTCGAGGGGATGGCCGTGAACGGGAAATCTCCGGCGGGCGATTATGGCGAGGCACTGGTTCAGCAGGGGGTTTGAGTGGCCAGGCAGCATCAGGGAGGTTTACTGGTGCCGTTCCACTGCTAAACTGGGTCGGGCTTGGCGTAATGGCGCTGGTCCACGGTGGGGTGGCCGCACGGGCACGACAGCGGCAGAGAGCGCGCTCCGCGCCCAGCGGTTCACGACGAGAGTGGCAGCGCGTTCTGGGGAGTGGAAGACCACGCGGCGATCTTCGGTGGCTTGGGCGGCGCTGGGTGGCGCCGTCTGTGCCGCGCCTCTCTCTGGCGGCCGCAAAGCCGCCGCTGGCGTCGGTCACGGGGCGGCGCACCTCCTCCAGCTCGTCGCCGACGTCCGCAAGCGTCCAGGCGCTCGTGCGGTGCAGGGACAAGGGGGAGGGGACGGGGAGCAAGGCGCCAACGCGACACTGTCGAGATCGACAACAGTTTCTGAAGAAAACGACAGTAGATCACTGAACTGTTCTCTGAATTTTACTGAACATGATTTTGACAATGCTCTGTAGCTGTTCGACAGAATGATTTGGCATGAAGAAAAATTTTCCTGGAGCTGGGGCTTGGTGAGGTGACCACTCAATGCACCCAGGGGCTGCCTGATTTTACTCAGAATTTTTGGAGAAAGATTTGAATGAAATTCATCAAATTTGACAAATCTGGTTCAAACTTGCAGCAAGTATAGTTTGAAAAATTTGAACTGAAGACCAGTGGATCTTCATGGATCTTGGTTGAGGGTTCAAAGGACTAGGAAGGGAAATTGGTTTGGGGGCAAAAATCAAAACAGAAAGGGTAGTTCCTTTGTAAATCTCCAAGGGCTAGAATAGAGGACAGAAATTGCTTTGATAAGATTTTAAATGGAAATAAATACATGGAGGGGTTCACCTTGCTGGATTTGAAGTAAATCATGATCCAGAGGTGAGGAGAGATTTAAGGGAGGGAATTTACCCTTGGGTTATGGCAAGAGGAATTTTTGAAAGTGGCAAAGGATTATTCCAAAAGCTATAGGGCCCTTTTTCAAAGAAATTTTCAAAAGGCATTTTTCCAAGAGAAAAACATTTTGGTTTGAGTCCAAATAAAAGAGGAAAACCTCCAAGACCAAAATCAAGTTTTGAGTGAATCCAAAAATGAAGCACTAGTCATGAAAGAAAATATGTTGAGAGGGAAAGTTCTTTTAGAAGAAAAGTTCAAATCACCTCCCTCAAAACAAGGAAAAGTTTTGAAAAAACCAAATAAAATTTTGGGTGTCACACAAGTGGAAGCCGATAACGATAAATATGTCCACATGTTTAGAGATAGAGGTGTCGATAAAATAAAATACAGACATGAGGGCATCATGATCATTCTTATAACAGCAGCATTTTTGGATATTGTCATATGATTTCTTATGCTCAAGTGATAATCTATTCACAATGCAAAGTATGAATCAGAAACTTCATTGAGAACTAACAAACTATAATCTCAGTCATTGAAGCAATTGCAATTTACCATAACATCGGAAAGAGTCAATATAAGAGCTTTTCAGCAAGTCCACATACTCAACTATCATTTTGTCTTTCACAATTGCTAACACTCACGCAATACTTATGGGTATGGAGTTTTAATCGAACACAGAGAAAGATAGGGGCTTATAGTTTTGCCTCCCAACC
>NC_057808.1:433630193-433633308 GCF_018294505.1 Triticum aestivum
AAAGTAAAAGATAGGCCCTTCGCAGAGGGAAGCAGAGGTTGTCATGCGCTTTCATGGTTGGATGCACGAAATCTTAATGCAAAAGAATGTCACTTTATATTGCCACTTGTGATATGGACCTTTATTATGCAGTCCGTCGCTTTTATTTCTTCCACATCACAAGATCGTATAAAGCTTATTTTCTCCACACTAATAAATCATACATATTTAGAGAGCAATTTTTATTGCTTGCACCGATGACAACTTACTTGAAGGATCTTACTGAATCCATAGGTAGATATGGTGGACTCTCATGGCAAAACTGGGTTTAAGGGTATTTGGAAGCACAAGTAGTATCTCTACTTGATGCAAAGAATTTGGCTAGCATGAGGGAGAAAGGCAAGCTCAACATGTTGGATGATCCATGACAATATACTTTATTTCGGATATAAGAAAACATAACCCATTACGTTGTCTTCCTTGTCCAACATCAACTCTTTAGCATGTCATATTTTAATAAGTGCTCACAATCATAAAAGATGTCCAAGATAGTATATTTATATGTGAAACCTCTCTTTCTTTATTACTTCCTATTAATTGCAACGATGACCAAAACTATGTTTGTCAACTCTCAACAACTTTTAATCATCATACTCTTTATATGTGAAGTCATTACTCTCCATAAGATCAATATGATCTCTTTGTTTCTTTTTATTCTTTCTTTTTCTTTTATTCACTCAAGATCATAGCAAAATAATCAAGCCCTTGACTCAACACTAATCTTTATTATATATAGCACACGGACTCGATTACATAGAGGGATCATAAAGCAAAACTCGAAACTAGATCATCCCAAAAACTTTATTCTACTAGATCAAGATTTTACCAAAAGGATCGAACTAAGAAAAATGGTAAATATAGGAGTGTGATGGTGATACGATACCGGGACACCTCCCCCAAGCTTGGCAGTTGCCAAGGGGAGTGCCCATACCAGATACTTAGTTTTCCTTTTTCAGAGGAGGTGATGATGGAGTTGTTGATGATGACAGTTGTGCTTTTGGCTTCTTCATATTGTAATTGAGAAGAGCAATTTCCTCTTTTAAATCATCGACCTCCGATTCTAGCTTCAAGATCTTGTCACATAAATCTCCTTTGCTTTTCTGCCGAAAACGAGAAGGAATAGATCGGTTGTTAGATAGTTTAGCCCTCTTAGGGAGACTAGATTTCTTGAACTTCATGTGCATATCCCCAGGTTGAGGTAGAGGGACATCTTCCTCCTCCGAACTTGAATCATTGATCCTCATCAAATGAGCATCCTCCTCCTCATCCGTAGTTCGACCACAAGGAGAGATAGATCCCCATAGGTCTTCGGGTCAACAATGAGGTGTGAGACATAGCTCTCTCCTTCGGAATCCTGAGATGACATATTGCTCCAAACCTGCTACAGAAACAGCTCGAAACAAAAGCAGGGTATATTTGCATGGTACGGTGGTCAAAACCTTCGGGTGATTATATAATGAATTTTTACCGACCAAAAGAAGTATCGTGCAAGAAAACGGAGTCCGGAGAGCGCACGAGGTGGCCACAAGGCAGGGGGCGCGCCCAGGTGGTAGGGCGCGCCTCTCACCCTCGTGGAAGCCTCGTGTCCTTCCTGGACTACTTCTTATTTTCCTATTTTCTTAAATAATCCAAAACGGAGAAAAATTGCCATTAGAACTGTTTTGGAGTCGGTTTACTTACCGTACCACATACCTATTCCTTTTCGGAGTCTAAAACGTTCTGGAAAGTATCTCTTATGTATTCCTCCGGGGTTACGGTTTCAATAATATTAGTTTCAACATTTATAGGATTACCTGAGATATAATGTTTGATTCTTTGACCGTTCACCACCTTTGGATTTGTGCCTTCGAAGTTGTTGATTTTTATGGCACCGGAACTATAGACCTCCTCGATAACGTAAGGGCCTTCCCATGTAGAGAGAAGTTTTCCTGCAAAAAATCTTAAACGAGAGTTGTATAGCAACACATAATCACCTACATTGAACTCACGCTTCTGTATCCTTTTGTCATGCCATCTTTTAACTTTTTCTTTAAACAATTTGGCATTCTCATAAGCCTGGGTTCTCCATTCATCAAGTGAGCTAATGTCAAATAGCCTCTTTTCACCGGCAAGTTTGAAATCGTAATTGAGCTCTTTAATAGCCCAATATGCCTTATGTTCTAGTTTGAGAGGTAAGTGACATGCTTTTCCATAAACCATTTTATACGGAGACATACCCATAGGATTTTTATATGCAGTTCTGTAGGCCCATAATGCATCATCAAGTTTCTTGGACCAATTCTTTCTAGATCTATTAACAGTATTTTGCAAAATTAATTTGAGCTCTCTATTACTCAGTTCTACTTGACCACTAGACTGTGGGTGATAAGGAGATGCAATCCTATGATTAACATCATACTTAGCAAGCATTTTACGAAAAGCACCATGAATAAAATGTGAACCACCATCAGTCATTAAATATCTAGGGACTCCAAACCTCAGAAAAACAACTTCTTTAAGCATCTTAATAGAGGTGTTATGATCAGCACTACTAGTTGGAATAGCTTCTACCACTAGTAAAAAAAGACACATCCGTGACATTTTGGGCCGAACGAATTTTTTTCTGTCATACATACGACACTTCTATGACAATAATTGTGACAAAACCCGGTATCATCATAGATGTGGTGGGCTCCTACTTCTATGACAAAAAATCATGACAGAAAATGGGCTTTTCGTCCTGGGCGGGCCGGAGATGCAGCTGCATGACATTCTTTGGGCCGTCCATGACGGAAAAAACCGTGGTAGAAGCGAGGGCGAGGAAAATTTCGGGGAGTTCCCGGTTACGGTGGGAGGTCGGGGGCCGAGCAATGCGCGTTTCTCTCGTACACGTACGCGCGTGTGTGCGAGGCGTTGGCTCTAACTGAACCCGAGCGAGGCGTTGGGCTCTAACTGAACCCGAGCGATTGCACTGCAGGCTACGCGTTACTGAACCCGAGCAATCGATCGATGGCTGTTAACTGAACCCGATTGAGTGATTCCTTCGCTACTGCTGCTAACTGATGCCGATCGATGCTGCCTCTGGGATGAACAGTGA
>NC_057808.1:433633657-433637919 GCF_018294505.1 Triticum aestivum
TTGCCTCTGGATGAACAGGACCCCGTGGTGTGGAGGGCTGGATGAACAGTAGACGGTGGAGGGGTGCCTGTGGAGGGGTGGTTGAACAGGACCCAGTGGTGTGGAGGGCTGGATGAACAGTAGACGGTGAAGGGGTGCCCGTGGAGGGGTGGTTGAACAGTAGCCGGTGGTGTAACGCGCGGTGGAGGCTGGATGAACAGGAGCCCGTGGAGGCTGGAGGTGGTCGACGGTAGCCTGTGGAGGCTGGAGGAGGTCAACGGTGGAGATGAACAGTATCCCGTGGAGTCCCGTTTTGCGGTACGCCACACCCCTCCCGATGAACAGCACCCCCGTTTCAACCATAGGAGGTCCGTTTCGTCCGTTTTGCGGTACGCCACACCCCTCCCGATCAACAGGACCCCCGTTTCGACCGTAGGAGGTCCGTTTTGCGGTACGCCACACCCCTCCCGATCAACAGGACCCCCGTTTCGACCGTAGGAGGTCCGTTTCGTCCGTTTTGCGGTATGCCTGACCCCTCCCGATGAACAGGATCCCGTTTCGAACGTGGCCGGTCGAACACAAGGCCGTTTCCTCCATTCTGCGGTATGCCAGGCCTCGTTTCCATCGCCTGTTCCGTCCAAGCCCTCCCGATGACACGACCACGCATTTCGTTCCGACCCAGCCGGTTGGCTCCCACGCGTTCCGTTGCCTCCCGATGAACACGACGCATTCCGTTGCCTCCCCATGAACACGACGCATTCCGTTGCCTCCCCATGAACACTACGACGATGCTGTTTCTCCGTTCCGACCCAGCCATGTCAACGAGCCCTCGCCGTACGTATGTGCGAGTAGGCGTTCGAGACCCCGCCCGTATGTACACATACGTGGCCGTATTTTCTTTCTTGCACCCTGGCCGCTGTACGTACGTGTACATGCTATGTGCGCGCCTCTACTACGACACATGCGCGCCTCTACATCCATCAGTATATATGTACGTACACGTTCGCGACCAGAATGACAACGCTACGTACGCTTCGACCAGGTGGGTCCTGACTGTCAGGCACTTCCTTGCGTGCGAAGATGTAGCTGGTGGGTCCCAGCAGTCAGGGGGGCGAATCGTTTTGTTTTTTTGCCCGGACGTACTTCCTTGCGTGCGAAGGTGTAGCTGGTAGGTCCCAGCAGTCAGGGGGAAAATTTTTTTCCACGAAATACGGTAGCCCGTCCGGTGGGTCCCCGCTGTCAGGTGGAGGAATAATTATTTTGCGCGTAATAAGGAGGCACTTCCTTGCTGCGGCCGTGGACACAGCTGTCAGCGTCTCCACGCACAGTACTCTTCCGATGGAAGTCGGTCGTTGACCACATTGACCACGCCGCGCCGAGAGCACCACGGCGGTGGACGACGGCGAGGCCTAGGAAGGGGACGACACGGAGGCAGGGAAGACTCGGCAGTTGTTTCCCACGCGGAGGGGAGTATGACTCTACGAGGGTTTACTGGTTCGTCTGTCGTCGCCGGAGAATAACAGCAGGTGTGGGTGAGTAGAGGGATGACTAGGCCAGTGATGGGAGTACGGTGGGGCGGTGAGGCCTGCGCGGCAGCACAGCCGACCACGGGGAGGAGGGAGCAGGCAGTCCCGCCAGCGCTTGTTTGAGCGGCTGGAGCAGGAAGAGCAGAGATTGAAGAAGCACGACGGCCGTTGGATGGACATCCAACAGTCAGTGCTTGTGCGTCAACCTTTTTTTAGGAAAGCCTCAAATATGTGGAAAACAGCATACAACCCATCTGCCATTATTTCTAATAATTTACAGCCCATTTGCTAATTCTTAAGGTTTTTTTGGAGCCCATATTCTTTTTGTTAGCATTACAGCCCATATTGTGGCCACGGTTAAAAAATTATACGAAATTTTGCATATTCCGGTGCGGTCCAAACTGTTTTTAATCCTCAAATTTCGACTCACATTCAAACTGATTTTAAAAATAAATATATATCAATATAAAATCCAACAAATTCTCCACGCATAAAAATTAATGTAATTTAAAATCTTGAAATGCAAAAAAGATATTTGAAACTAATTGCCGGTTTGATGTGTTTTAAAAATGTACAGCCCATTTCTCATTACCGATGGGCCATTTTCTCGGCCAGCCGAATGAAAGCTCTCCTCGTCTTGAAAGATTTGCAGCCCAACAGGCCTGACAAAGCGACTTGGCAAATCACAAAAAAACTGGTCTGTGGCCGTGGACCCAGCTGTCAGCCTCTCCACGTACAGTACTCTTCCGATAGAAGTCGTTCCTTGACCACGTTGACCACGCCGTGCGGAGAGCACCACGACGGTGGACGACGACGAGGCCTAGGAAGGGGACGACACGGAGCTGGGGAAGACGCGGCAGTGGAAGCCCGCGTGGAGAGGAGTACGAGGGTTCACTGGTTCGACTGCGGTGTGAGGCTGCCGTCGCCGCAGGGCCTGGCCAGCGGTGGGAATAGTAGGGGCGGTGAGGCCTCTGCGGCAGCACAGCCGGCCACGGGAGGCAGGAGCATGCGGCACGACCGGCGCTGCTTTGGGCGGCTGGAGCAAGAAGACCAGAGGTTGAAGAAGCACTACGGCCGTTGGATGGACATCATACGGTCACTTGAGCTAGAATCGTTCATATTGACTAAGTTGACAAAGCCCTTCATCCCCGTCAACTTAGTAGGCCCACAAGTCAGCCTCCCACCAAGGTGGGTCCCAGCTAGCCGGGGGAGTATTCATTTTTTTGTGTAATAAGGAGGCACTTCCGGTGGGTCCGAGCTGACAGCGGGGGAACGTTTTTTTCGCGAAATACGGTTGCCCGTCCGGTGGGTCCCAGTAGTCAGGGGGAAATGATTTTTTTCGCAAAATACTGGTGGCCCGTCCGGTGGGTCCCCGCTGTCAGGTGGAGGAATAATTATTTTCCGCGTAATAAGGAGGCACTTCCTTGCGGCTGCCGTGCACCCAGCTGTCAGCCTCTCCACGTACAGTACTCTTCCGATGGAAGTCGGTCATTGACCACATTGACCACGCCGCGCCGAGAGCACCACGGCGGTGGACGACGGCGAGGCCTAGGAAGGGGACGACGCGGAGCCGGGGAAGACGCGGCAGTGGAAGCCCGCGCGGAGAGGAGTACGAGGGTTCACCGGTTCGGCTGCGGTGTGAGGCCGCCGTCGCCGCAGAATAACAGGGGGTGTGGGTGAGTAGAGGGATACCCTGGCCAGCGATGGGAGTAGTAGGGGGCGCTGAGGCCTGCGCGGCAGCACAGCCGGCCACGGGAGGCGGGAGTAGGCGGTCCCGCCGGCGCTGCTTTGGCGGCTGGAGCAAGAAGATCAGAGATTGAAGAAACACGACGGCCGTTGGATTGACATCCAACGGTTACGTCTGCTAGAATCTTTTGTTGACGTATATAATAACTAAAAAAATCTTGCATACGCGTCAACTAAACAGGCCCACAAGTCAGACCACTCCCTTTTTTTAATAATTTATATATAGCTCATGGCAACTTATGCAATTTATTACAGTCGTTTTTTTGGTTGTCCAGGGCCAATTTCGCATATTTCTGTGGGTTCCAAACTATTTTTAATACTGAAATGTCGAGCCAGATTTAAAGTACTTTGAAGATATATTTAAATTAGGTTAATGCCCAGTGAAATAGGAATCTGAAAATGTGAAAAAATCAGAAATTATAAAGTAATTGCCAATTTGTCATGTGTTTTTATATTTAGACCCCATTTCATATTACTTTCAAGATTTGCAGGCGTCTTGAAAGAGTTGCAGCCCATCAGGGCGTAGAAAAATAAGTAGGACTGGATTGGGTATTCTTCAGAAAAAATAAACTGGGCTCATTTTCACAAAGAATAAATAGCTGGGCTGGTCACATGGTGAACATAAAATATAAGCCTGGGCTAGACGGGCCACAACCCAGTTCAAACCCTGCTCCGTCTCAACAATACCAAACAAAAAAAATACTGCTCGAGTAGCTACGTCCCAGGTGTCAGCCGATCTTGTGTTGTTCTCTTGTCTATTGACTATATACGCTCACAATGTCGTGGGTCCAGATGTCAAGAAAACACTAGGAGGAAGCATTTTATTTTTCCATACGCTGACGTGGTGGGCCCCTACTGTCATCCTCTCCACGTACTTCTGCCGATTCCTGTTGTTTGTTGACCATGTTGACAACGCGAGAGGGCGGCACCGCGGCGAGCGCACCATAGCGCGCGGAGGACGTCGGCGTTAACGATTTAGGAGACGGTGGGGCTAGACGGGCCACAGCCCAG
>NC_057808.1:433638217-433657286 GCF_018294505.1 Triticum aestivum
CCCTGCTCCGTCTCAACAATACCAAACAAAAAAAAACTGCTCGAGTAGCTACGTCCCAGGTGTCAGCCGATCTTGTGCTGTTCTCTTGTCTATTGACTATATACGCTCACAATGTCGTGGGTCCAGATGTCAAGAAAACACTAGGAGGAAGCATTTTATTTTTCCATACGCTAACGTGGTGGGCCCCTACTGTCATCCTCTCCACGTACTTCTGCCGATTCCTGTTGTTTGTTGACCATGTTGACAACGCGAGAGGGCGGCACCGCGGCGAGCGCACCATAGCGCGCGGAGGACGTCGGCGTTAACGATTTAGGAGACGGTGGGGCGGCGATGCATGCGCTGAGGCGCAGCCAGCCGTGGGAGGCGGAAGCAGGCGGCCCCGCCGGCGCTGGTTTGGTTTTGGCGGCTGGAGGAAGACAGGACTGAAGAAACATGACAGACTGTAAAAGCAGCAGGAGTACTTAACAACCTTAACTGAAACCAGCAGGGGCACTTAACAACCAAAGCTGAAAGCAGTATGAGTACTTATACAGGTTCAACCGTACAAAGCACGCCTCGAACAGTGCTACTTTGCCTACAGTTAACCAAGGGTAAGGCCGCCAAGCCCCAGGACAAGGCCCAGGCACAACCCCCCGCGCATCCACAACCTTCTGAAAGCGGCTTCATCTCGCAACGTGGTCAATAAACAGGATATTCGCTTTAGAGCCATGGAAAAGCAAGAACATAATCTTCTGTCCTATTCTCCAAGATGGACGGGCCTTCATTATTTGAGACCACCCATGAATAAGTATCTTTTCACCTCCAAGGGGAATTGAGTAGGTCGACATAAACATCATGTTGTGACCAAGCGCAAGTCTGACCCGACCATGGTCAGGCATCTGTATAGGAACAATAGGACTCGGCAGTTCCTTTTTCAAGAAGATCACATCTGTAAAACTGTGTATAAGCAATAGTTTATGAACAACATATATAACAGAAAACAGCTCGTACCATAAGTTTCTCGACACAGTTGGACCTGTTCAACCAGTGCAGCAGTGGCACACATATCCCACGTGGCCTTCCACCATTGAAACGCCCCACAAGGACCTCAAGACGATCAATAAACTGTAGGAACTTATGGATGTCGATCCAGTCAACTTCAGTGCCATTAGTAACAACCGAGTTATTACAGAGTAACAAACGAGCAGACTGCTTAACTCTGAATAAACCTACACGTGCCACAAATTATAATAAAATATTAGTTAGAAGTAGCATCTTCGTGAGAGATTCGTTGCTACTTCTAAAGTTAAATTGTGATTAGTTAGAAAGAATAGGTGGATTAAGAAGTAATCGAGGCAACAAGCGAGAACCAGATACAAAACTAACATGGATGAACAATTGGAACGACGTCGGGGTGGAATATCGTAGTGAAGATGAGACCAGGTTCTGCTATTTCCATCAACATTCGTGCGCCAACTTTTAGTCCGTAACACTTGAGAAAGTTTATCCAAGTTCGGCCATAAAAAAGCAGCAATCTTCTTGGTTCATGAACCCAACTCGGAACTTATATCCATGGCTTGTCTTCACTGTGACCATTAAACTAGTGCATTCAGTTATGGCAAGGCCGAGCATCTTGAGTACATGTGTTCTGGCAGAGCAAATAATACACTGCAGGAAAAATAATATGAGAACACAGCATGTTCAAAAAACCCCCACCCTCCCGGATAGAAAAGAGGATTCTAGGAACATACTGTGCGCGTTTCAAAATGCTGTGTTAGGATGAGAAGGAACAAGTGTGGCGTCTCGCCGAGGGCGCAGAAACCTGTAGGGTACTCGCACTTTGGGCACTGCAAATGAAACACACTAGATTCAGTAGGAAGCAAAATGCATCAACGGCGGCGGCTGCCATCCTAGGATTACCTGCGACCAAGGGACTTGGATTTATCGGGGATGGATGAAGAATTCGTACCTGGTTCTCCATGAGAAAACCCTATGCAATCGCCGAGAGGGGGTTTTCTCTGAACAAGCAGACGAGGGAGAAGGGGATTCAGGCCCAGTGAAATATTGCCGCTTCGTCAGTCCAGCTTACTGCTAAAGCTAGAAAGGGGTTTGTGATTTGACGGCTCATCGGGCATTACTGCGGCGCTACGACCGGGGTGTGTCTACCGTGAAGTTGTGCACTCTAATTTGTGCATATGGCACGTGGACCCCGTTGCCGGTTGCCCCACATATCAGTGAAAGTAAGTAGAAAGACAGGAGTAACTAGTTACACATAAATATATTTTTTGACAGAGAGATACTCCCTCTGTAAAGAAATATACAAATCTTTTATATCACAGGCTCACCTTGCCGAGAAATATACTCCCTCTGCAACGCACGGGCATTATGGGGGTTCAGCTGAGAATATAATACTCAGATAGGCTCACGGTTCTGGACTTTGGGCCGCAGGCCGACCCTGCATGTTTGGGGGCCCATGTGTTCTACCTCAGCGATTTTCATATTGCAAGCGATCGATACGGCGCTGGTTTTAGATGCTGTCGCAAGGCGAATACACAAAATTGAATAAAGCACGACAGCTGTTGGAATGAAATCGAACGACAGTTCCTAACCAGCAATCAGAGTTGCAATTCTATCAACGATATACCATGTGATAAATAATACTGTCGTACTACTTATACACACGGGACACTTGTTCACCATGCCAGATTATTACATCAAAATCTCTCGGAGGATAGATCAGTTCGGCAGTTGCGTGCTGCTACTGAAGAATTTCAAAGTTGATTTGGACCAGCTCTCCTTGCCGAGAAAGTTCGATTTTGACATCATCCCCTACCGCAAGATATGATTTAGGTTTGAACCTTGACCATCCTTTAGCATCAATCATCATGCGACCATCCTTTGTACTTACGGTATATTGAGCAGGTTCATTCACACCAAGGCTGCGCATGGTAAGAGAAACTTGGCCGCGGTCACCCGGATTGTTGAACGACTCCCTCATTGCTCTAGGAATTCTCTGTTTGCAAACAAGAAGACTTACCCAAACAGTTAGATCAACACAGTGAATCATGTGAAACAACATGGAAAGAAAAAAGAACGAAGCACTTGGGCGGCCAATGCTTACCAAGAAGGTGGACATGTCGGTTTTTGTAAGGACTTTGGTATATGAAGTGCGAACTGCAGCCCAGTCTGTTGCCGGTGTAACTGCACGGGCCGGAGCAGATGCAAGTGCAAGTGTTGGTGCAGGTGCCGAAGCCGCAGCTGCTGCCGGAGATGGTGCTCCTTGTAGAGCTGGTGCCGGTGTCGATGTTCGATCCTCCGGTAGATCAGACTGATCCGCTGACGCGGTCGGTGCCCAATCCTCAGCTGGATCAGACTGAGCTCCTGCCGCTGTCAGTGCTAGAGCAACTGCCGGTGCTCGATCTGTGCGAGACAACAACGATCGTGTCTGGTTTGTTATGATCAGCTTTCTAACTTGACTAGGATCCACGACCATGATCCAGTTTTTTTCTTCATTTATTTTAAACACGAGAAGGACTAATTGTGGCGTTTTTGTTAAACCAAACTGCAGTTCATCATAGGGATTCAGCTTGTACTCAGACAACAAACTGATCCAATTTTTTCCAGTAATATAAGTGATGGACAGTGCCTTCGTTATTGACACGACATAAGAAGTGAAACCTGCAAAAATAGCCATCGTAGAGCAAACCAAACGGTTTATTCTGTGATGAATGTCACATGGCAAAACCTGCATCGTAAAATTGCAGGAAAAGAAAGAAAACATGACATTAAATCAATAAGATTTAGACAGTAAATCAATAAGATTTACTTGATGTGACACGAGTGAATCCTTACCAGGAAATCACTATGTTGAAG
Source organism: Triticum aestivum (assembly GCF_018294505.1). NCBI lineage: Eukaryota > Viridiplantae > Streptophyta > Magnoliopsida > Poales > Poaceae > Triticum > Triticum aestivum. The sequence continues at coordinate 433,642,070 of NC_057808.1, forward strand.
TACTAAACAGAAGATTGATCGTCCAACTACGCGTGGCATGCAGGGGCCCCACCTACTCCCACAAGCAGGACAGTCCAAAGGTCGTGACAAATCGTATGGACTGAACATCCATGGGACTGGAAATCCTGGTGGGTGCGATAAACCCTGCAATGCATACAGATATTGGAGTGTAACCATAATTGATAAACCGTCCTCACAAAAAATATGATCTGGATACTTCAAAATATACAGACTGAATTGAGTGGACAGACATTAACATAGACCGTTCACACACCAAAAGCGTCAGTACTAATAAACAATACAGGGTTCACAAACACAAATCAAGTACTGAACAATAGTACTTACTACAGACAAGCAAAGTTGCACTAGCTAAACTCTGCAGACTATTTCTTGCCACCGACCTATGGGATGAACCCTGCATAACTAACTAGGCCATGGACTTCGTGTGAGATGTCTACATGCACCATCACCATCTTGTCAACCTTGGAGAACCTAACAGAGTGGTCTTTCCACTCATAAACATGATGATGAAGACATGCCGCATCAGATTTGTTGGGAAGCTTTACAAGAACCACACCCTTCGTAATCGAAGGCACAACCAGGAAATTGTTGTGGTCAAGTACAGCCTCGAGAACACGCCTGACAACAATGCTACAGGGAAACACTAGTTCAGGACACGTGGCGACAAGGACACAGCAGCTGGATAGTTCAGCAGTAGAACTCATCATCAGGTCTTCCAGTTCACACGGCATGACTTTGAGAACTTCATCTGCACCGCGGACCTGGTTCTAATTCAAATAGAAACCATATTTTATTACTACCTCCGTTCAAAAATATAAGATGATTTTCGATATTATACTCCATATATGACTACATATACGCACAGAAATGAGTGAATAAAGACACTAGAACATGTCTTCAAAGGCATGAGAGCAGAGGGATTACATGCAATATCCATAACACAAGTTACTGAGGCAAATATACCCTCTTAAAAGGTTGCATTGATGTTCATAGAGTACTCCCTCCGTCCCAAAATTCTTGTCTTAGATTTGTTTAGATACGGATGTATCAAGTCACATTTTAGTATTAGATACATCCGTATCTAGACAAATCTAAGACAAGAAATTTGGGACAGAGGGAGTAGTTGAAAGTAATCTATAAGAAATCAGTGTCAACCTCTCGCATGTTTTGGTCAAAAGAGGAATTTAGAACCGTCATTTGGCACACTAAAATCACATGCAAGATCACCCAGAAAGTTGTACTACCAGTACTAGTACTGCGTGTTAGATGAAAAAACACGATCAAGATCAAGAAAAAGATCGTCAACAAGAGACATTACCTGGACTTGCTTAATGAGGGATCCCGGAGAGGGGGGCTTGGACAGGGCGATGGCTTTGAGCTTGTCTGCGGTAGTCTCGGCGGGGTGCTTGCGCTTCTTCGTACCATGAGCCTCAACGGTGTTGGCCAGAGCCATAGACATCACGTCGGCTGGTGCTCCAGCGTCCATCCAAGAGAGGAAGCTGAGAGAGAAGAGTGAAAGAAGGAACGAGATGAGGGAGAAGCGAAGCGAGTGGGGGTTTTCGTCAAGAGAGGAAGCTGAGAGAGAAGAGTGAAATGATGGTTGCTTCATCCGTCCAACTTACTGTTGGAAAGGAGGGGGTTTTGTGATTTGACAGCTCATTGGGCATTACTGCGGCGGTTCGATCGGGGTAGTCTACCGTCACTCTACTACGGAGTAATTTAGTGCATGGCTGGTGGACCCAGGTGCTGGCTGTCCCACTGTTGGGGAACGTAGCAGAAATTCAAAATTTTCCTATGTGTCACCAAGATCAATCTAGGAGATGCTAGCAATGAGAGGGGAGGAGTGCATCTACATACCCTTGTAGATCACGAGCGGAAGCGTTCAAGAGAACGGGGTTGATGGAGCCGTACTCGTCGTGATCCAAATCACCGATGATCCTAGTGCCGAACGAACGGCACCTCCGCGTTCAACACACGTACGGAGCGGGGACGTCTCCTCCTTCTTGATCCAGCAAGGGGGGAGGAGAAGTTGATGGAGATCTAGTAGCACGACGGCGTGGTGGTGGAAGTAGCGGGATGCCGGCAGGGCTTCGCCAAGCGCAAGCGGGGAGGAAGAGGTGTCACGGGAGGGAGGGAGGCGCCAGGGCTTGGGGTGCTGCTCCTATGCGCCTCCCCACTATATATAGGGGTGGAGCGGGCTGGTTTCTTGCCCTCCAAGTCCATTGGGGCGTTGGCAAAGGTGGGGGAAAGAAATCCCATCATTTCCCTTCCCCACCGATTGTTATCCCCCTTTTTTAGGGATCTTGATCTTATCCCTTCGGGATATGATCTTATTCCTTATAAGGTGGGATCTTGGTGCGCCTTGACCAGGGGTGTGGGGCCTTGCCCCCACTACCACGTTCATGTGGGTCCCCCCATGCAGGTGGGCCCCACTTCGGAACCTTCTAGAACCTTCCCGGTACAATACCGAAAAATCCCGAACATTTTCCGGTGGCCAAAATAGGACTTCCCATATATAAATCTTTACCTCCGGACCATTCCGGAACTCCTCGTGACGTCCGGGATCTCATCCGGGACTCCGAACGACTTTCGAATTTCCGCATACTAATATCTCTACAACCCTAGCGTCACCAAACCTTAAGTGTGTAGACCCTACGGGTTCGGGAGACATGCAGACATGACCGAGACGACTCTCCGGTCAATAACCAACAGCGGGATCTGGATACCCATGTTGGCTCCCACATGTTCCACGATGATCTCATCGGATGAACCACGATGTCGAGGATTCAATCAATCCCGTATACAATTCCCTTTGTCAATCGGTACGTTACTTGCCCGAGATTCGATCGTCGGTATCCCAATACCTTGTTCAATCTCGTTACCGGCAAGTCACTTTACTCGTACCGTAATGCATGATCCCATGACCAAACACTTGGTCACATTGAGCTCATTATGATGATGCATTACCGAGTGGGCCCAGAGATACCTCTCCGTCATACGGAGTGACAAATCCCAGTCTCGATTCGTGCCAACCCAACAGACACTTTCGGAGATACCTGTAGTGCACCTTTATAGCCACCCAGTTACGTTGTGACATTTGGTACACCCAAAGCATTCCTACGGTATCCGGGAGTTGCACAATGTCATGGTCTAAGGAAATGATACTTGACATTAGAAAAGCTCTAGCAAACAAACTACACGATCTTGTGCTATGCTTAGGATTGGGTCTTGTCCATCACATCATTCTCCTAATGATGTGATCCCGTTATCAATGACATCCAATGTCCATGGTCAGGAAACCATAACCATCTATTGATCAACGAGCTAGTCAACTAGAGGCTTACTAGGGACATGTTGTGGTCTATGTATTCACACATGTATTACGGTTTCCAGTTAATACAATTATAGCATGAACAACAGACAATTATTATGAACAAGGAAATACAACAATAACCATTTTATTATTGCCTCTAGGGCATATTTCCAATAGTCTCCCACTTGCACTAGAGTCAATAATCTAGTTCACATCACCATGTGATTAACACTCAAAGTTCACTAGAGTCAATAATCTAGTCCACATCACCATGTGATGAACACTCAATGAGTTCTAGGGTTTGATCATGTTATGCTTACGAGAGAGGTTTTAGTCAATGGGTCTGCAACATTCAGATCCGTGTGTGCTTTACAAATCTCTATGTCATCTTGTAGATGTAGCTACCACGCGCTACTTGGAGCTATTCCAAATAACTGCTCTACTATACGAATCCGGTTTACTACTCAGAGTCATCCGGATTAGTGTCAAAGTTTGCATCGACGTAACCCTTAACGACGAACTGTTTTACCACCTCCATAATCGAGAAAATTCCTTAGTCCACTAGATACTAAGGATAAGTTCGAACGCTACCATGTGATCCATTCCCGGATCACTGTTGTACCCCTTGACTAACTCATGGCAAGGCACACTTCAGGAGCGGTACACAGCATAGCATACTGTAGAGCCTACGTCTAAAGCATAGGGGACGACCTTCGTCCTTTCTCTCTCTTCTGCCGTGGTCAGGTATTGAGTCTTACTCAATACTCACACCTTGTAACACAGCCAAGAACTCCTTCTTTGCTGATCTATTTTGAACTCCTTCAAAATCTTGTCACGGTATGTATTCATTTGAAAGTACTATTAAGCATTTTTTATCTATCCTTATAGATCTTGATGCTCAATGTTCAAGTAGCTTAATCCAGGTTTTCCATTAAAAACACTTTTCAAATAACCCTGGATGCTTTCCAGAAATTCTACATCATTTCTGATCAACAATATGTTAACAACATATACTCATCAAAAATTCTATAGTGCTCCCACTCACTTCTTTGGAAATACAAGTTTCTCATGAACCTTGTATAAGCCCAAAATCTTTGATCATCTCATCAAAGCGTTCATTCCAACTCCGAGATGCTTACTCCAATCCTTAGAAGGATTGCTGGAGCTTTGCATACTTGTTAGCATGTTTCAGGATTGACAAAACCTTCTGGTTGTATCACATACAACCTTTCCTCAAGAAAATCGTCGAGGAAACAATGTTTTGACATCCTATCTGCAAGATTTCATAAATAATGCAGTAACTGCTAATATAATTCTAATAGACTCTTAGCATCGCTATGAGTGAGAAAGTCTCATCGCAGTCAACTCCTTGAACTTGCCGGAAAACATCTTAACAAGTCGAGCTTTCTTAATGGTGACACTTACCATCATTGTCTGTCTTCCCTTTAAAATCCATCTGTACCCAACAGCCTTACGACCATCAAGTAGTTCTTTCAAAGTCTATACTTTGTTTTCATACATGGATCCTCTCGGATTTTATGGCCTCAAGCCATTCGTCGGAATCCGGGCCCACCATCGCTTCTCCATAGCTCGTAGGTTCATTGTTGTCTAGCAACATGACTTCCAAGACAGGATTACGTACCACTCTGAAGTAGTACGCATCCTTGTCGTCCTATGAGGTTTGGTAGTGACTTGATCTGAAGTTTCATGATCACTATCATAAGCTTCCACTTCAATTGGTGTAGGTGCCACAGGAACAACTTCCTGTGCCCTGCTACACATTAGTTGAAGTGACGGTTCAATGACCTCATCAAGTCTCCACCATCCTCCCACTCAATTCTTTCAAGAGAAACTTTTCCTCGAGAAAGGACCCGTTTCTAGAAACAATCACTTTTGCTTCCAGATCAGAAATAGGAGGTATACCCAACTGTTTTGGGTATTCTATGAAGATGCATTTATCCACTTTGGGTTCGAGCTTATCAGCCTGAAACTTTTTCACATAAGCGTCGCAGCCCCAAACTTTTAAGAGACGACAGCTTAGGTTTCTCTAAACCATAGTTCATACGGTGTCGTCTCAACGGAATTGCGTGGTGCCCTATTTAAAGTGAATGCGGTTGTCTCTAATGCCTAACCCATAAACGATAGTTGTAATTCGATAAGAGACATCATGGTATGCACCATATCCAATAGGGTGCAGTTATGATGTTCGGACACACCATCACAATATGGTGTTCCAGGCGGTATTAGTCGTGAAACAATTTCCACAATTTCTTAATTGTGTGCCAAACTCGTAACTCAGATATTCATCTCTATGATCATATCATAGACATTTTATCCTCTTGTCACGACGATCTTCAACTTCACTCTGAAATTACTTGAACCTTTCAATAATTCAGACTTGTGTTTCATCAAGTAAATATTCTCAGCATCTACTCAAATCATCTGTGAAGTAAGAACATAACGATATCCACTGCGTGCCTCAGCACTCATTGGACTGCACACATCAAATGTATTACTTCCAACAAGTTGCTCTCTTGTTCCATCTTACTGAAAACGAGGCCTTTCAGTCATCTTGCCCATGTGGTATGATTTCATGTCTCAAGTGATTCAAAATCAAGTGAGTCCAAATGATCCATCTGTATGGACTTTCTTCATGCATATATACTAATAGACATGGTTCACATGTCTCAATCTTTTCAAAAACGAGTGAGTCCAAAGATCCATCAAGATGGAGCTTCTTCATGCGTTTTATACCAATATGACTCAAGTGCCAGTGCCACAAGTATGTGGTACTATCATTACTATCTTATATCTTTTGGCATGAACATGTGTATCACTACGATCGATATTCAATAAACCATTCATTTTAGGTGCAAGACCATTGAAGGTATTATTCAAATAGACAGAGTAACCATTATTCTCCTTTATGAATAACCGTATTGCGATAAACATAATCCAATCATGTCTATGCTTAACGCAAACACCAAATAACAATTATTCAGGTTTAACCCCAATCTCGATGGTAGAGGGATCATGCGATGCTTGATCACATCAACCTTGGAAACACATATCGTCATCTCACCTTTAGCTAGTCTCCGTTTATTCCGCAGCTTTTATTTCGAGTTACTAACACTTAGCAACCGAACCGGTATCTAATACCCTGGTGCTAGTAGGAGTACTAGTAAAGTACACATTAATATAATGTATATCCAATATACTTCTGTCGACCTTGCCAGCCTTCTCATCTACGAAGTATCTAGGGTAGTTCTGCTTCAGTGACCGTTCCCCTCATTTCAGAAGCACTTAGTCTCGGGTTTGGGTTCAACCTTGGGTTTCTTCACTAGAGCAGCAACTGATTTGCCGCTTCATGAAGTATCCCTTCTTGCCCTTGCCCTTCTAGAAACTAGTGGTTTTACTAACCATCAACAATTGATGCTCCTACTTGATTTCTACTTTCGCGATGTCAAACATCGCGAGTTGCTCAAGGATCATCATGTCTATCCCTGATATGTTATAGTTCATCACGAAGCTCTAATAGCTTGGTGGCAGTGACTATGGAGAACCATCACTATCTCATCTGGAAGATTAACTACCACTCGATTCAAGTGATTTTAGTACTCAGACAATCTGAGCACATGCTCAACGATTGAGCTTTTCTCCCGTAGTTTGCAGGCTTAAGAAACTTGTCAGAGGTCTCATACCTCTTGACGTGGGCACTAGTCTGAAATCCCAATTTCAGTCTTTGGAACATCTCATATGTTCTGCGACGTTTCAAAACCGTCTTTGGTGCCACAATTTTAAACCGTTCAACATTACGCACTGAACTATCACGTAGTCATCAAAACGTGTATGTCAGATGTTCGCAACATCCACAAACGACGCTCGAGGTTCAGCACACCGAGCGGTGCATTAAGGACATAAGCCTTCTGTGTAGCAATGAGGACAATCCTCAGTTTACGGACCCAGTCCGCATAATTGCTACTAGGCATGTGCAGTGAGTAATTTAGTGCATGGCTGGAGGAGGATCCGCATGGTAGAGCATGTCCACTGTTTTTCTGAAGAAAAAAATGATTACAGCAAGTGTTTCCACTCTTACAACGGAGGAGTCCGAAACACGACAGCCACTTGAACATACACAGTGCTCCTACTACTAGGCATGTGCAGTGGTTCATACGTCAGTACTACACAATCTTGTTGCTAGTGTAGTAAGATATGACGATAACAAATGATGTTGTGCGCATGTCAACTACTCCTATATGTAACATAGTACCTCTTTTTCGACTGTCCAATCGAGAATGAATGGTGAGATCAATGTTAACAGAACTAGGTCCACAACGCATGGAGAGTACGGTGCTACAGTACTCCACAAAACATGAACCATATGAAGCACGAATAGTGTTAGGCAGGGTGTATGAAGGGTGCACGGGATGGGAGCAAAAGTTCCCTTCTCGACCCACTTTTGGGTGTTTGGCAGAGTGCATGAGTCCACACTAGTAGGTTGACAAAAATACACGAAGAGGAAACAACTATATTGAGATGAGAATGCAACCAAACACACCCACACGTGCTACAGTGACTGATCTGCACTGTCTGAGTTTGATCCAACGGTCATGTTGCGTCGAGACATGGACATGCCCATGTAGAGGGCGCCTAAACACCACCGAAGTCCCTCTGCTTCTCGAGGCGCACGACGTGGTGATGCAGGGTGCAACCGCCCGCAGAGCCCGCTCCCGTTCGACGGGAGCCAGCTCGTCAAAGACGGCGTCCAATGGCACAAATGGATTCCGGTGACGGAGCCCTAAAAGGATTCGCCCGGCAACGGCGACGGCAGCCCGCAACCCCTCCTTGTCCAACTCAGCCCCCACCATCGCGCGGAGGACCGGGTGGTCGAATGGGTTTAGCCCGACGGCCGACATCGTCGCGCTGGCACGACGGTAGGCATCGCGCAGCCGCAACACGTGCGTGGCAACTTGGTTCACCAAGTGGCTGAGGCGATCCTGGACCTCGTCACGATCGGCCCGCTCGCGCTCCAGCCGCCTCCCCTGACGGCCTATCGTATCTCCCGCTTTCTGCAGCAACGCCGACGACGCCTCGAGCATCTTTGTGGTGGACGCCTGCCGCTTTTGAAGCTCCGTGAACTCCCGCACATAACGGAGGAGCATGGCACTCCTCTCCTTCTTGAGCTCACGGAGCTCCACGTCCTTGGCCCTGAGCTCCGCATCCTTGGCATGGAGCTCCTGTGTCAGGCGCCTCACCTCGGACTCCGTGATCTGCTGCGCTGCCATGGCACCAGGTAGAAGCAATGGGGAGAGGAAGCAAAGGGGGCGAAACGGCTGAAAGGCAATGCAATCTACGGGAAGGCGGAGGGAGCGGGGAATCTTTTGGTTTTCACCACGGTAAAACACCAGTCGACGACTTCTCACATCAGGGAGCAGTGGGTTTTTACAGGCGGAGTCATCATGACTAATTGCTGCTGCGCCTGCTCCCGTCAATCAAAAAATTAAAAATCCTGCCGCGCCTGCTCCCGTCAATCAAAAAATTAAAAATCCCGCCGCACCCAAACACAAGAGCAACACCGCGGTGGATATTTAAATTTACCTGCCGACAAGTAGATAAAAAAAGGGGTGAAAAAACAAATGTGGCGGCGACCTAGCTAATCGGTCGAACTAGCCCAACTAGCTAGCTAGCCACCGTGCTTCACTGATGTACTCGGCGGGAAAGGTGGTCTTTCGTGATTTGACGACTCATTTACTTGCTTCGGTGCTACGACCGAGGAGGACCCAGAAAACATGCGGTAGGGCGTCCCACGTCAGGAAGAATATATGCGTGCACCACCCGGGAGGACCCCGAAACCGCGCGGTAGGGTGTGCCACATGTCGGCACGGAGGAAAAATGTGCGTGTAAAAATATACTGTATTAGACGTAGTACCTATGGTTCGACCTCGGGACCCAGCCAGTCGGTCGAAAACACCCCACTAGCCAGACAGCTTCATCATGCAAACGTGGCACGGAGGATAGATGTGGTTAGCTCCGTCTCGACCAGCCACAACGTCTCTTGTTCTAGGCGATTCTTCTATTTTCCAAGCTTTTTTTAGTTGTAATAACCCCACGGCAAGCTAGCACCGCTCTTCGTGTGTGCCCGTGCAAAGTTTAGACGATGGAGAGAAGAGAGATTGAGATCGCAGACCTAGGACCCACTAGTAAGTGAGACAACGGTCATGCACGTGGTTACGAGGCACTCCCTCTACTCTACTCAACGCAAGTACTGTATAAAATCAAGTTATGGGACAAAGCCAACAACCGTTCGTGTTTTCAGGCTATCGACTTACGCTTTGTAGTCCAGGTTGCCAGTTCGAATCTCGTCTTTCAGATTGTTAGTTTTAGGTCCAAATTTGATTAATGACAAGTGGGACCCCCGTGTGTTGTTCCGATATTTCAGTGTAGGATGGTTTTTTTGAACAAACACTTTGCGCGGTTAGACAAGTAATGGCACGAGTTACACGTATTTTGCAAGTTTACGAACAAAAATGACAGCGGCATAGAATATCACATCCACCCCGCAGCTTAGATACTATGGTGATACGAGTTTTTACACCGTTGGAAGTGAGATCCAATGGCTTGGGAGTAGTCTTTGTAATTATGCGCAATTTCCAAACTCTCCAAAGGTTTTTTTTGCAAATAAAACATTCAGGCCTCGTGTGTGCCGCTGCATCTTCGATCCAACGGCTTCCCGGTGCTCATATTAGGTGCTCCCCGTAGCTTAATTACCCGCTACGGTGATATGAGCATCTAGGTCGTATGATCAGTGATCAAATGGCACATGCGTAGTACTTGTACTTTCTGCGTATTTCCCAAACTCTATCAGCCGTATATTGCAAAAACATTCAAACCTCCTTCTGTGGGCTGTTAGATCTCAGTGAACTCGTATCACCATAGAATCTACGGTGCGGGAGCACCTCATACTCTCCCGTGCGAGAAAACATAAGGTGCTATCGCAGCTTGGATGCTACGGTGATACGAGCTTGGAGGTCGTTTGATGTGAGATCCAATGGCATCTGAGCAGTCTTTGTGCTTGTAAGCAGTGGCCGAACTCTTTTGGGGCTTTTCTACAAAAAACCATTCGAACCACCGAGGAGGTGTTGGGTCACAAATCCAACGCCTCCGAAGAGCTTGTATCACCAAAGCATCTAAGGTGTGGTAGCACATGATATTCTTAGATACAGGAGAATATGATGTCCTCCTTCATCTTAGATGCTTCGGTGATACGGGCTTCGAGGTTGTTGGATATGGAGTCAAAGGGCATCTAAGTAGTTTTTGTACAAATTGTGTGCAATTCTCAAACTCATCAAGGTTTCCTGCAAAAATATTAAGACACATCATGTGAGCTACTATATCTCAGATCTACAAGCTCCAAGCAACTCGTATCGGCATATAGCATCTAAGGTTGGGGGCACATGATATTCTCCCGGGGAGGAGGGGTGGGGGGTGCACAACCAATCGGTGGTTGGGAGGGTGGGGACAAATATAATCTAAACAACCCTAAACAGAGCTCCACAATTTTATCTAAGGTCGAGGGGTTGACCCCCGACAATCATAGCTCCGCCTAAACACAACATTTGCATGTACTATAGTACTAGACTTAATATTCATGTTTCAGTTTCATGTTCATTTTAAATATTGAACTAAGGACCATGGATGTCTTACATTTTACTCCCTTCGTTCCTAAATATTAGTCTTTTTAGAGGCTTAAAATGGACTGGCACATACGGATGTATATAGACATATTTTAGAGTCTAGATTCACTCATTTTGCTCTGTATGTAGTCAATTGTTGAACTCTCTAAAAGACTAATATTTAGGAATAGAAGGAGTATTTTTGAATTCGTGTCATACATGCATGGTTTGGAAAAATAGATGCACTATACTTATTGGATTGTTGTTGTGTTTGTGCGTGTGTGTCTCTGTGTGTGTGTGTGTGGTCATATGCTTGATACATACAAAGTTTTCTCACCTCCATATTGTTCATCTTTTAAATTTGAATTTGCATTGGAAAACTTACTAGGGATACCATGAAATGTGAAATCCACGTTGAGATAACTATATCACAAACTCACTCTAATTCAACAACTCGTCATAAATCAATTACCACGTTGAGATTAGTATTTGCAAGGAAAATACGGGTATTGTAATACACATAGATTCGTTCGGCAATTTAAAAGGTTCCTTTCGTATTCTCCAATGGTAGGACCCAACGGCGTACCAGCCAGACCTTGGCTCGTGTTGATCCTAAAAAAAATCGGGCTCGTGTCCTTCGGTGGCGTGCGTGGTACGCACATTAGGCAACCCCAACCAGTCGAGCCTCAGCGTTTCAAGTCGAAATATCTGGCGGCCAGAATTCCAGCCCTAGGAAATTCCCCTCATGTCCCCGGTCCATAATGACTACCGATGAACAACGGAGGGATGCTTTAGTAACTAGACAACGTTACCTACCGTGCCGAGCACGGTTCAATTCCCTCGTTCGCCGCTCGTCAAGGTCACCCGTCAACTGCATTGCCTAGTACTACTACTACTACTACACCAGGATGAGCACAGAATTGAGCCCGTTTGTTCGTGCCTAGTACTTGAGTTAATATATCAGGCAATGCACTGGTACGGAGGGATTATCCTTTTACTCTGCATATATAACTTGTCTGAAGTCTAACTAAGCAAAATGTTTGACCAAATCCTTTCTTAAGAAATACAACAGGACAGATGTACAGCTTGAAAATTTATTGCATGATGCAGGTTATGATATTGTTTCTAATCCTGGATATTAAATTTCAGAAAATCCAAAAGCGAGCATAAATTCTTGAAACTAAGCATGGTCACGTGATATGGCACAAATATTACTTCGTAGGTTTTTTCTTCAATTTGAGACAAGCTGCTTATGACAAGTTGCACAAATGAAGAGCCAAGGTATTTTGGAACAAAGACCTGTCACGTTAAGGTGAATGCTTTCACTATTAAAACCGTGGGCGTTTACGTGCCGCCAAGAGTCCCCGCTTCTCATCAGCAGGTGCCGTCCGAGAAAGCGTGTGAGTCGACGGGAGGCGTGCGAGCAGACCGCTGCGCTGGCTGTCAGGGAGGCGTGCGAGCAGACCGCTGTGCAGGCTCACCAGGAGGCGAGCCCTTTGACCAGGATCCGCCGCCCATCGTCGTCCCAACTGCTCCCACTTTTAATGTCGCCGGCGCCGCAGTTTAAAATCAACCCCACACTACCCGGTATCGCTACAATCCTCTCTCTTCCTCTCCGATTCTCCTGTCGTCTACCTCCAACTAGCCTGACCTAAACGTACACCATGCCGCATCACGATGGTCTGCCCTTAGTGTTCTAGTTTCCTGAGGAAGACACCCAGCCGGAGTCTCAAGAACATAAGGCACTTTGGGACGAGCTTGAATTGGCCTTGCAGGAAGACGCCGCGCCTGTCCCCACTCCCGTTCCGGCTCCCGTCGCCCTGACTGTGCTAGCGCCCATCCCCGTGGCATTGATGGGCTGGGAGCCGCACATTGTCGCCGAGCTTGATCCCACGGGGTTCCACAAGGTCCCCGCCGACTTTCACGCGCCCGTGCACCTGCCAGCGCATGCGCCTGCGCGTGCACTGACGCGCATGCCAATGCCGGTGCCCGTGCACCTGCCAGCGCATGCGTCTGCGCATGCACCGACGTGCGTGCCCGTGCCGGTGCCTGTGCACACGAATTTCTCCGCCGCGCCGTTGACAGCGCTTGTCCCCGCGCGGGTGCTAGTGCCCACCTCAGCGGCATGGATGGCCGCCGTCGACCGCTTCCTTGCACCAACGCCAGTCGCCTCCTCCCACCAGTTGACTCGCTTCGAAGTCCAGAACATTTTGGCCTTCCTTGAAGCTAGGCCAACGTCCAGGAGTACGCCAACAACGGCACAAGACGCCGCCGTCGCCGTCGGTCAGTGGCCCGACGACACACAGAGCACGGCAGAGGAGCCGCTTCCCACCGCGAGACGCCCCCGCCGCCGCCGCGTAATCTAAATTTGTCATGAAAAACGTTCAGATTGCCATGCTTAAAATCCGAACGTTTATCATTTCCGTTTATTTTATATCGATCGTCGTATAATTTAAAGTCGGAGTCAGACTGAACGAAATGTATGGTTTGATCGATTGAATGTTCTGCTAGAGCCGTATCAAATTAAATATAAAACGTCATCAAGCCACATGTATTCCTTGTCATAAAACGACCTAGACTGCTTCAATGTCAAGCGCTCAACATGTTTAGCGTGCAGTTAATTTCATGCCAAAAATAGTGCTAATCACATGACAACACGCAAATAATATCCTAGTAGTTAATATCCGCATGCACTTAATATACTTCCAAATTAACGTGCATTGCACGTACACACCGACTAGTGCTGCTAGTACGTGAAACTGGTGCCGTGACTTGTGAATGCGTCCAGATATGGTCAACGGCAACATCGCCCGCGAGTTCTTCCTGTTTGCCCGTGCGTCTAAACGCAGAAGGGGAGGAGAGAGAGAGCACACATGGAACTCACCAGTAAGTGAAGGCGAATAGTACTAAAAATAATATTACATGTTATCCATTAATTTAGCTGTGGTAATATAAAAACATTATGTGAACAAAGGGGGTACAACAAACATTGCTATTCTACGTATGTTGCCTATTGACGTGCGACTTGAAGGCCCGGTCGCATGTTTGATCCTCGTCCTTTATTTTTTAATTTGTATATGGGTCCAAATTTGTTTCATGACATGTGGGCCCCTCAGTGTGTAGTTTGTAGCACTTTAATTTGTGGGTCGAAATTTGTTCCATTCCAAGTGGACTATCGGTGTGTAGTTTTGTAGCTTATTTATAATAATTAAAGAGAACAACATAGTTTTTTCAATAATACCATGGTGCGACGCTGAAGGCGAGAAAGGACGTGCGAGAGAGCGATGACCGAGCCAGAGGGAAATCAACTAGGGGAGTTGCGTGGGTTGCAACGGTGTTTGGAGTAGTTGTGGGCCGAATGCTACGAAAATATAATCTAAACCGACCGGAATAAATGCCTACACAAATTAATCCAAGGTTGGAGTGCCCCTCGCAATGTAAATAGCTCCGGCTTTGCGAGGGATGGAGAGGTAGTAGCTTCAACGCGTGGAAGATACGGTGTGAGAAAGCGAGGTCAATCGAGAGACATATAGATAGAGAGACAAAGTGAGTGTGGTCTGACATTCATTGAACAAATATATATGCTCTGGAGAGATATTGTCCGATTGATTTTTTTGGCAAGGGTGAGGGCTGTAAGATAGAGCTTGAGAGATGATCCAGTAACAGACGTGTAGATATATTTTGTGCGTGGGAGGAAGCAAGGTCAACCGATCACATAGGGTCGCCGTGCGATCGAAAGAGTGAGACGGGTTGGAGAGAGTGACCTAGATAGACGATGTGCGTGAGAGAGTATACAATGTGAATAGGTCGAATTGGGCTCAAACATGGTGATATATTGTTTTTGTCCGAGAAAGAGCGAGGTCAATCGAGACATACGGAGAGAGAGAGAGAGATTGAGTGAGCGTGGCCCACCATGTGGTCGAAAGAGTTGCGGCGGCTTGGATGGACTGACCTAGATAGACAATCTGCGTGAGAGAGTATAGAGTGTGTCGATCAAGGCCCAAACAGGGAGATATATCATTTGTGTGTGAAAGAAAACGAGGTTATAACGAGACTCAGATAAAGAGAGCGAGATTGAGCGAGTGTGGCCCGCCGTGCGGAAGAAAGAGTGAGACAGTCTCGAGGGAGTGACCTAGATATACAACGTGCGTGCGTGCGCACGAGAGGTTGGGGGGGCTAGATAGGCAATGCATGTATTTTGCGCGAGAGG